>NC_045152.1:1850305-1870305 GCF_900700415.2 Clupea harengus | reverse complement strand
TTGTCATTATTCCCCAGCGTATTTGGACCTTGGCAGCTGGGACTTGGCATGCGCCCTCAATAACGCTGAGCACCACACTGAGCTCAATGGAGTGGAGCGCCTGATCGTGAGAAGAGGCCAGAAGTTTACCATCAACCTGAACCTGCGCTCTGGAGGCTACGAGCCGGGCAAACACTCTCTCACCCTCACCGCAGAGACAGGTGGGATCACTGACAGCTGAAACATGAACTACAACTGGAAGATCCTGCACAGACCGATCCTCATAAAATTCATCTCTGTTGTGTCCCCTCAAATTTATAGAGGACATATAAAAGCAGGGGTCACCTCTAGTCTATTACCACAAAAAAAACTAATGGGAAACTGCTGCAAGTTGCACGAGTGAAAGCAGGGACAATAGGGTCAGGCTTATCACTGAAGCCCATGCAAATAAACTGCAAAACAGTCACATCCACTCAGTTTGCCCAGTTTAAACACAGGATGAAGGGGACCTGGGAGGAAACGTGGCCTGTGGAAGATAAGGTGTTCACCAAAGCAGCCAGTAACGATAGCAGAGCAGTTGGCACTCCGCCAGCTGTAACAACATCCAAGGGAGTATACTGAGGCAGGATCAAAGCAGGGCTTTTTTATACGAGCAGGCTTACATAAACTGTTGCATGTGGGCCTGGCTAATATATTTATAGGGTAGGTCTGGGATAGGGGTGGGCTGGAAGGGAGAGGGGGTATCTAAGGCCCACATTCCCCAGATCAGCCCTCCTACCATTCTCCTCCACGCATGCCTTTGGCGACCTTTGAACCCAGTTAAAAAAAGTGTGAATCCCTGCCAACCATCCCCGGGTAGAACACAACAGTGGTATTCTCAGCGCTTGCATGAGTCGGCTAAGACTCTTGGCCTTGGTTACAAAAGCAGAGGCTCGGCGGTGTTACCCAGAGCCTCTGTGGCCCTGGGCAGTCATCCGTTGGTGCAGTTCCTCCTCCCGGGCCGAACCACAGCACATTCCAGACATGGTTGTGGAGGATAAGAGGGGACACATGGAGGAATTATGTGGCTACTTTTGGCGAACACTCTTTATCTCATGATCACTATTATCTTTGGTCCTCAAGCAGGAAGAAGGGAAGAAGATGCAGCTACCTTAGAATTCCTCTGTTCTGAGTCAGGCAGCCCTGCATGGAGAAGCCGTGGATAGTCAGTCTGTTTTTATCGAAGAGACACCTTAGAATGAGGTGCCTGACACCAAACCCTTTTTAAAGTGTTTAGTATCATGTAGCTGCTAATCTCCAGTAGTAAGAGCTGGTCTCCTTATCAATGACTGGGCACGTTCACAATCATTATTTTCCATGAGAATTGCTTAGATCTGTATTTATCTAAGGGAATGTTCTCGCATCAGAACCAAAAAAATGAGGATGACGACGGTTCCTGACTGTTCTGTTCTTACAGGACCTCAGCCATCGGAGGAGTCGTGCACCAAGGCCGTGTTCTGTGTGAGTGATGACGCGGACAAGACGAAATGGAGCGCCACTGCCAGCAGTCCCTCTTCAGGCACACTCGCCCTGGCCATCAGCGCCGCACCAGACGCGCCCATCGGCCGCTACTCGCTGACCCTGGATCAGTTCGGCTATAGGGTCAGCCTGGGCGAGTTTTTGCTGCTCTTCAACCCCTGGTGTCCCAGTGAGTAATAACTGTACACACACACACACACACACACACACACACACACACACACACACACACACACACACACACACACACACACACACACACACACACACACACACACACACACACATTCACACACAAACACAGAGGTGCACACAACTGCAGTCATGGACACACTAACATGTTTTATTGATATTTTAGATGGATATTGTATGTATGCATAAATATTTGATTTTAAAACACACTTAACACATAAAGACACACTCACAAACTCATAGCTGACCTTTTGTATCTATTTGCATGACAGGAGATTCCGTGTATTTGGCTGATGAGGAGGAACTGAAAGAATACGTTCTCTCTCAGGATGGGATTATTTTCAGGGGCACTTACAAATATCCCATAGGCAGCGCATGGGAATTTGGACAGGTGAGACTCACACACACACACACACACACACACACACACACACACACATACACACACACACACACACACACACAAACATGCACACAGAAACACACACACACACACACACACAAACATGCACACAGACACACACACACACACACACACACACACACACACACACACACACACAAACATGCACACAGACACACACACACACACACACACACACACACACAGACACACACACACACACACACACACACACACACATACACACACACACACACACGCACACACACAAACATGCACACAGACACACACACACACACACACACACACAAACATGCACACAGACACACACACTCACACATATAACAAACCTTAACAGGCTGCTGCTAAGTCCACTAAAACATAGACATACCAGACTTATGAAACAATGTCTGTCTATCAGTGAAATGCTAATCTCTGAAAACTTCAGGTGGCCAAAACCAACAGAGCTGTATGCCAGCTGTAGTTTTTTTTCTCCACTTCATCCATATTTTATCCAGATAAGTACAAGAAGCTCAACTCCTTTAATGACAAAGAGATATGGCCATGGAAGGTACAGACTGGTACCATTCATCATCACTTGTGAGGGAGGCAGAAATGGAAAATATGTGTCTATGTGTGATGTATGCCTCCCTTTCAGTAAGTTACAGCACATGACGAAGTGCAGACCTAATGTACCAAGGTGCAAACACTTAAAGCTATCCTCCAAAACCAGCCTGAAAATGGTTCAAGAGTGCTCAGATTCGCTCCCTTTACATTTACATTACAGCACAATTTTACCATAATTTAGGATAAATCTAGGGTGACCAGACGTCCTCTTTTGCCCGGACATGTCCTCTTTTTGAGACCTAAAAAATGCCTCCGGCAGGGATTCCAAAATCGTCCGGAATATTGCCTCGTCGAATGAATTACATTACAGTAACAAGAGTACCTTATGCAATACCTTTGAAATGGCAAACCTATCTCTGTCATGGTTTTTATTATTTTGTGGAAGGGAAATAGTCAGTAGCAATCTATAACACAATTATATACTTATCCTACATAAACTATGGAAACTATTAAAAAACTATTCAATTAAATTAATCATTTCTTATTTTCGTTGGTATTGTTGTCATATACAGATATGCAATGATGATTGCTGGGTAATATATATATTTTGTTGTCCAATGTCAAGTCTCTATTTGATCATGTGACGAGACGATACGATATAGCTAATTAAGACGCAAAATCTGAACGTCAAGACGACAGGCTGACTGAGCACAGCCAGAGGCAAAGCACACATGCAAGCCGAACAATGCCTTTCAAACATAAAAGTGGTGATGCATGATATACTTTTTCAATGGACAGGATAGCCAGCCCATTCAGCCTCTCCTGCTCCATGCGGCCCTCAGGTAGGTCTTAATGAGTTTCAATTTGGGAAAGGATCACTCGGCTGTTGCCACTGTCACAGATGTCAGAAACAATAGCAGGGCAGTGCACACCTTACCGAAGGTGGATGTTACGGAGTGATAATCCATAATCAGCATCTTGGCAAATTGGGAGACTGAGGACTGCTGAGCAATCTGCTCTAAAACAGGCCCTGAATGATAGGAGTTGTGCAAGACACGTTATTGCTATGTCCCTGTTGTCGTGGTCAGACAGACATTTTGCCTTGTCATATAGTTCATCATCGCCTACGAGCTGATGACCACTACAACAGGGACATAGCAATAACGTCTCCTGCACAGCTGCTATCATTGCAGCTGCCGTGCCCCTATTTAACAGGTTGTTATCATGTCGGAGTCAGTTCGCCGCCGAGTGCCTGTTTGATTGTGTATGTGTTTTTCAGATGTGGGTAAAGCTGCTGTGTGTGCCTCCGCAACAAATCGTGCCTTTCATCAGTGTTTTTAAAGAACCTTTCAGCACGTTGACCGTCTGTTTACGTTAGTGTGTCAGAGTGCTATCCATGTTTCTGATCGCTTTCTGTTTGACCCGTCTACTTTCCCAATACAATAGCCGAAGTAAATCATTCGACCGTAAAATCCAACACATTGTTGGTAATATATATTGTTAGATAAATTAATATTAAGACGTTAATATTAATGAGACAGAGACCTTTTGCAAAAGGGGAGAGATGACACAAACATGATCATGCACATGACTCCAAAGTGCAGCTGGGCACAGCCAGTTTTCATCCAAGTGCTCACATAAGCTTACATGGGCATGTTCATATTCTGTACATTCTGCGCAGAGTGGTGTCCCTTCTGCAATCGTCTGTGCGTTGTAGCAATATCGATTTGCAGAAGAGGTTTCAACCACAACTGGCCGTTAGCTCAGTGCAGAAGCATGAAATCAGTATGTGTTTATTGCAGCAAGAGCGTTTCACAGAACACATTCTTTCAGCATTACACTTGCATACAATGGATTATACATAATAACAACATTGGAATGTTTAACTATCATATATACATAGAGTATATATATACATATACGCCTAATGGTGTGTGTGTGTGTGCGCGTGTGCGCCTCTTAACTAGTAACTAGCGGGCACTAGGGCCTGTCGCAACTACCTTACGCCACTGTGCTATACACTACCCATCCATCCAACCCCCCCGGCCATCGCCGCTGAAGTGTCCTCTTTTTCACAAAATCAAATCTGGTCACCCTAATAAATCATGCACCAACACCCCCCCCCCCCCCAACACACACACACACACACACCACCACCACATGCTTTTTAGATGTATAATTTGCCTGTTCCTGTGCCCGTGTGTGATTTTATTGGCCAGTACGAGGCAGGGATCCTGGACGCATGTCTGCGGATTCTGGAAGTGAGTCCAAAATGCCTACAGAACCCAGGAGAGGACTGCTCTGCCAGAAGCAACCCTGTGTATGTGACCAGAGTCATCAGTGCCATGGTGAGGTGACACCTATGATATTAAACACAGATCTATGCTAATGCAAATGAATGCTAACTCTCACACTCCATGAACAGGACTAGTGATAAATATTGCTGCGTTTAAAAGCGACGTGTGGTTTAGCCTGAAGATGGACATGCATCCCTATATGATGAGACAATTTTTGCAGATTATCCATTTTCTATCGGGACATTTGTGGCCATTCTATTTTTTATTTAATTTCATATTTGTGATTTCAAACAGATATGAAACTCATCCGTTCTGTGTCATAAAGCATATGTGTGTTTGTTTATTCTCCTTCCTTTGCATCACTTCCTTCTACATTTACATACATTCATTTAGTGTTCATTCATTCATTCATTCATTCATTCATTCATTTAGATCTTATTAGCATCTTGTTCTATTTTGCCCTACCAGTTCAGCCACAGGAACAAACTTTTATTTCTCCTGCCTTCAGCACAACTATTTTCTCTTCAACGCAAAACAACCAGAACAACTTAACATCTGTGCCTTAAATCATTCCATTTCCCCCTTTGGCTGCTGTGCTTCCAGGTGAACTCTAACGGGGATTATGGGGTGCTGACGGGGAAGTGGAAGGAGCCGTTTGAGGATGGCATGAGCCCCATGTCCTGGAGGGGCAGTGTTGGGATCATGCAGCAGTGGCACCAGTCCGGCTGCAGGGCCGTGCGCTACGGCCAGTGCTGGGTGTTTGCCGCCGTGTCCTGCACAGGTACCCTGAACACGCAAGCGAGTCTCAGATCTCACAGACCTGAAGTCAGTCAGTGGTGGTGGTGGTGGGCTGCTCTGGATGGCATGGAGTGAAATGCTTTGTGTGGTATTTTACTGATAAACGTGCTAAACAGAACAAAGAATAATCACCATTATTCACGAGCAAGAAATCTTGGCCCAAAAGTTGTTTTGCAACAGTCTCTCTTTTTTATTGTTTTAAGCTTGGCTAAGCTCACATCGTGAAATCTGAAAGAACTTTGCAACTATTTAACTATTTGGTGTAGAGCCGAAGCATATTCACACCTCTGGCTTTCACCAGGCTAACCTCACTTCCTTTATGGTCAAATAGTTAAAATAACTGTACCTAGAGAATAAAACGTCCATTTTGTGTGCTACTTTAGCTGAATTACCCCTAACCCTTTCCCTCCTACAGTGGCTCGTGCTCTGGGCATTCCATGCAGGGTCATCACCAACTACCTCTCTGCTCATGATACCAACCAAAACCTGGTGATCGAGCGCTACATCGACGAGAAGGGTCAGCCTGTCAACCGCACCAAAGACAGCATATGGTCAGTACATGCCCCGCAATGGATGACAGGAAACACAACAAATTAATGTAGAGGATATGGTAGAGACTGTAGGATATTTTTTATATGAAGAGGTTCCTTGGAGTGTCTCTGCAGAAAGAACAGAACGTACAGGCCTGAAACAGCTGGAATATACCACACATATGCATTTAGCTTTAGTCTTGCTATTATAGTCATTTATAAATTGTTTCAGATTAATTTGAGGTTTGTTATTGCTATTAACACAACTGTGCCGCAACATGTTCTAACCTCCAAGGCTCTTGGCAAGACTGAGGGAGCATGTCATGTCTTTGACACGCTTTGCAGTTGAGACATGGTTGAAGGAATGCAGAGGTGAGGATGATCCATGTTATTAATGGCTGCTTTCTTATCTTGTTGCCATAGGAACTACCACTGCTGGGTGGAATCCTGGATGACCCGGCCTGATCTCTCTGCTGGTTACGATGGCTGGCAGGCCAGTGATTCCACACCACAGGAGAAGAGTCAGGGTAAGAATACGCATGACATGAAGCTAACTGGAGATCTGTGACATTGTGAATCGTTACTGTGCGGTGAATTAAATTTCATAGTGCTTTTGAGAGGCTATTTCATGAATTTACTTACAATAGAATGTCATGTAAGTAAATGAGTAAATCATGAATATATATCTCCTTCCCTCTCTCTCTCTCTCTCTATCTATCTGAGTAATCTCTCTCTCTCTCTCTCTCTCTCTCTCTCTCTCTCTCTCTATCTATCTAAGTAATCCCTCTCTCTCTCTCTCTCTTCCTCTGTACTTCCATCAGATGTGTATTGCTGTGGCCCAGTCCCTCTCAAGGCCATAAAAGAGGGTCAGCTGAACATGAAATACGACGCTCCGTTTGTGTTTGCCGAGGTGAACGCCGACGTGAAGACCTTCATGAAGAAGCCCAACGGCGCCACCGAAGAGGTCATCAGCGCCGCCTTTGTAGGCCAGCGCATCTCCACCAAGAGCGTGGGCAGTGACCAGAGGGAGGATATCACACACTTGTACAAATACAGAGAGGGTAAGAAGAGACTTTGTCTTGACCCCCCTCCCCCCCAAATCAAATCAAATCAAATCAAACTTTATTTGTACGGCGCATTTCATACAAGGAAGTAACACAATGCGCCTCACAGTAGGAAAGAAAAGGGGGGGGGGGGGGTTACAAACACTTGTAAAAAAAAAAGAAAAAAAACACAGATTTTCAAGAGATAAATGAATAAAATAAAATAAACGTACTAACCGCACTGGCACCGTAAAGGACTACTCAGCACGGTCATCGTCAAACTAAGCTGCTGGGGGGGGGGGGGTTACAAACACTTGTAAAGAGACACAGATAAGTAAATAAATAAATAAATGTTACATTAATGTTAAATAAATACATTTTACAAGTTACAAAACACTTATAAAAAGACACAGATTTTGCCAGAGATAAATGAACAGGAAATTACGTACTAACCGCACTGGCACCATAAAGGACTGCTCAGCACAGTTATCGTCAAACTAAGAGACAGCTGCTGGGGGGGGGGGGGGGTACAAATACTTGAAAAGAGACAGAAATAAGTAAATAAATAAATGTTCCATAAATGTTAAATACATTTTACAGTGAGTGATAAGCGAGATCAAAGAGGTATGTCTTAAGTGCATGTTTAAAGGTTTCAACCGTTTCGGCCATTCTTAGGTATTCTGGCAGAGTGTTCCAAAGGTTGGGGGCATAGAAACTAAAAGCTGCTTCCCCATGTCTCTTTGTCCTGGCTTTTGGAACTGTTAGAAGTTCAGTGCCGGAGGACCTCAGGGATCTACTGGGTGTGTACCTTGAGAGCATGTCTGTTATATATTCAGGTGCATGACTATGGAGTGATTTATAGACTAGTAGGAGAACCTTGAAATCTATTCTAAAACTAACAGGTAGCCAGTGCAGTGATTTTAATACTGGTGTGATGTGCGCTCTCCGTCTTGTTTTAGTGAGGACTCGCGCTGCTGCATTCTGTATTGTTTGTAGTTGACTAATGGCTTTTTTTGGTAGACCAGACAAAAGCGAGTTACAGTAGTCTAGCCTGCTCGTGATAAACGCGTGCATCAGTCTTTCGGTGTCAGCCTGAGCGAGAAACGGTTGCACCTTAGCAATGTTTCTTAAGTGATAAAAAGATGTTTTAATTAAACACACACATACACTTATTACTTACACCTACTACAAACACAATAACCAATA
The DNA here is from genome assembly GCF_900700415.2 of Clupea harengus. Taxonomy (NCBI): domain Eukaryota; kingdom Metazoa; phylum Chordata; class Actinopteri; order Clupeiformes; family Clupeidae; genus Clupea; species Clupea harengus. The sequence goes on along the minus strand of NC_045152.1, from coordinate 1,861,772 downwards.
TTATGCATGAAAAATAAGGGTAATATTATGCAACATAGTGAAGGCCACTGGCTGGCTGTGGTGGTCTTAAGACTTGTGCTGCTTCCATTAAATATACACCAAGCGCTCTGAGCTCCCTCCAAGCATACCTCCAGGCCCTTACCATTTAAATACTAGGGACTCAGAGAGTGAAATTACGGTCAGCCTCACTGATTTCAAACTAAATACTTTTATTATAGGTCAGTGGTAAGCCCCTTTTACTTCCAGCAAAATGTTTTTCAAGACTTTTCCATTTAAAATGTATAAACCAGCCCACATCTAAAATGCACACTTTCTCAGATCTCTGATCAGTTCAAGCACAGCAGCATCTGGTACAGTCTTACATGAGCATAATCCTACATTAATTAATGAATTAACTAATGAATGAAATGCCATCTGCAGGACAAAGGTGTGTGTTCTGGCATTCATACTGTATACATAGCACTCATGACGAGTGTATGAGGATGATGTGTTTGACGTGTGTGAGGATCAGATGCGATGTGCTGAGATACACAGACGCGCGCTCAGCAATTTGCATTACCCATACAGAACTAACAGAGGCATTATTTAAAAGGGAGCATTCGTCACTCACTACTGCCTGAAAGTAACTCTTCTTCTTCACAGGATCTGAGGAGGAAAGAGAGACCTTCAAGAAAGCCGAACACCTGAACAAGCTCCAGCAGGACAAGGATGTTGGGCTGGATCTCAAGATCAAGGTCAGTCCATCCATGATGAAGGGCTGCGACTTTGACGTGTTCGCTGTGGCCAAGAACAACACGGCGACCGACAAGAAGTGCCGCCTGATCTTCGCCTCCCGCGCCGTCTCCTACAGCGGCATCCTCGGAGACGACTGCGGCTACAAGGACCTGCTCAACGTGGAGCTTCCACCCGGAGGAGGTAATCAGCAAAAAACAATGTTAATAGTGAAAGAAGGCGATAGTGTAATCAAACAGATAAATCCTAAATGCGCGGGTGCTCAGAATGGGTAAGCACAGTTCACTAACAGGATCAGTGTCTCCTTAGCCTACAGTAAATCATAGTGCACTAATGGACTTATTACAAACATGGAGTGGGGCAGTGCAATAAATACTGTGTGTAAGAGTGGGTATGAGTGTGTGTGTGTGTTTACAGAAAGCTTATCCGACTTGTCACACAGTTTGTCACACTCACTGAAAAATGCTTTAAGCCCTGGATAGTTTATGAAGACATGTAAACAATACACGTCTGTTGTTTCTCAGAGCGGTCAGTGCCCCTGCGGCTGAACTACAGTAAGTACTGTGACTCTCTGACCGAAGACAACCTGATCCGCCTGGTGGCTCTTCTCCAGGACCGAGGAACCGGCGACACGATCCTGACCGTCAGAAACATCATCCTGGAGAACCCCGAAATCAAGATCAGGGTATGACAAATCTGCAACTGCAAAGAGTCTCATTATTTGGCAGTGTTGGCATAAACCTTGGCATTCTATGTTAAGCAGTTTTATCCAACCGTAGGTGATGCCAAGCTCAAAACCAAATGCCATCCAAACTATGCCTTACAAGTAGTTCTGTTTATACGGCATTGCTATTCTAGCGCTGTGTTTGTGCTACAGTAGATGAAGATAGGAGTGTTTTGAAATGTTTTAACTGGAAAATAAACTGACAGCCTCTGACAATCATACATGCTGTTATTTTCACACACACCCACAGTAGTCAGGTAGAAAGAAGCAAATAAGCACCAAAGATACCTAATTTAACGTAATAATGTAAAGAGATCATTGAGATGAGTGTCTCAATGTGTATGTGTGTGTCTGTCAGCTGCCCATCTTTGTTACTGTTATACAGTACCATCCCTTCCATGACAGTGGTACAGTGGTAGAGAAGTTGTTTAGTAATCAGAAGGTTGCTAGTTCGATTCCCTGTCGAAGCGTCCTTGAGCAAGACACTGAACCCCTAATTGCTCCTGATGTGCAGTGTGCCATCAGTGTAAATGTAAAAATGTAAAATGTGTATACATTGTAAGTCGCACATATGTAAGTCGCTTTGGATAAAAGCGTCTGCTAAATGACTAAATGTAAATGTTCCACTCCAGCAGCTGGCCTTTCAACATGGCAGACAAGCTCTCTCTTTATCTCTATTTGCTCTGTGTGGAAACAACAATGCCAGCTGATATGGTTCTTATACAAATGGAATAAGAGCAGCGGATATCCTAGAAATCCTGATATGCATGTGTGTTCATGTGTGTGTGTGTGTGTGTGTGTGTGTGTGTGTGTGTGTGTGTGTGTGTGTGTGTTCATGTGTGTGTGTTTGTGTCTGTGTGTGTGTGTGTGTGTCTGCGTTCATGTGTGTGTGTTTGTGTCTGTGTGTGTGTGTGTGTGTGTGTGTGTGTGTGTTTGTGTGTGTGTGTGTGTGTGTGTGTGTGTGTGTTGTTGTTGTTGTTGTTGTTTTAGGTTCTGGGGGAGCCCAAGGTGAACCGTAAATTGGCTGCAGAGATCACGGTGAAGAACCCTCTGCCTATTCCTCTCAATGGCTGCTGCTTCAAGGTGGACGGAGCCAACCTCACAGGAGGCAAAACCATCACTGAGAGGTGGGTGGATGGATTATGTTCTGACATATTCTCATGGTATTGTTTTCACACTGGAAACTATACTTTTATGTTTTTTCTGCTGTCAATTTAGGAAACAAGTTGTCTCTTGATATTATGCAGTAAAATCCTTTTCTGACCCTTTCTTACCATACCCGCTAAAATCCAGATTCACAAATAAGATTACAAGGAAATAAACCTCCCTCTTCTTAACCTTTTTAAAAAGAGACATCTGACATCTTAACCTCTTGTCTTAACCAAACAATGAGCAGGGCGGTAAAGAATTTCATCAACACACTTTCTGGAAATACAGAAGTTGTCAGCAGCCTAGACTGCGGGTCAAGTTTATTTGTCTAGATCCAAATCTAAAACATTGTGTGATTCCAAGAGTTCAGAGAGTCCAAAGCAACATATTTAACAAAGGGTGGTTCTGGAGTCGGTGCTCAGAGATTTGGCTTCAAGTTGTGTTATGTAACGAGAGACCAGGGAAGGAATGAAAAGGCGGCTGCATGGGGAGAGGTGAGGGAGATGTTTTTTTGCGCTAGCTTATCGAGCAAGACAACGTGGAATGCACTGTTTCAGCCAAGCTGTCTGTCATTTGTAGAACTTGCACTCTCTGTTCCCAAACTGTTTCCCCAGAAGACCCTTAAGGCTACGGTGCTCTGATACTGCGCACACATCTGTCTTACTGGTGGCTTAAACAAAGCATCCACCACTACAGCACACCCCTCAGTTCTCTCACAAACAACAAGGGTGTGTTTTCTGAAAGGTGTCCCCTGTGAGCTAGCCTGACGATGTCATACTCATAATTCTAGTCAGAATATGAGTCTGATATCGCTCCATTGGGCTGTGATTATGGGGCGTGTTTCAACAGAACCAGGAGAAAAAATGCCTCTTCGCTCAATTGGTTACCTACAACCAATCAGAACAACGTAGTATGTGACCAGGGGCAGCTGATACATTACACTTTTACCGGATCCCGTAGGAAGGAAGGCAAAAACATCTTTTCGATTGACAAATGCCTTGATCGCGTTTCTCTGTTCCTCTTTCAAAATGAATGCACTGTCAATGTCTAAATGGCTTCGAATCTATACATTTCAGCTCTCCAGCGGCAGCCATGTTTGTTGAAAACGAATTCAACTCGTGTGTTGGTGACGTGGTTGGTTACGTTACTGTTGATCATCTGTCCATCATCGTATAAAGCCCGCCTTAACAATTTGATTGGTACGGCCGATATCGAGCCGCAGATAATTTCTCCTCAATGGAGTAATGCCAGACCGAACTTCCCAACCAAAAAATGTGTGGGCGGGGCTAAGTTCGGTTACAGAAGACCCTTAAGGCTACGGTGCTGATACTGCGCACACATCTGTCTTACTGGTGGCTTAAACAAAGCATCCACCACTACAGCACACCCCTCAGTTCTCTCACAAACAAATCGAGATAGAGCATGCAGTAGCTGTACACTCAAATACTCTTATCATGTGGCTATTGGCCCATACCATCCCAGTCAATACTGCAGCTGCACACTTCCACTGATTAGCCTCTCATTAGTAAAGTATGTACTTAAATTATCACTGGAGGGCTAAAGGGAATAGTGTGAACTCTTGGCTGTTGCTTTGGTTAGTCTTGGCACAGGGGTTTAAATGTGTATTGTCTCACAGACTGCCGTCTACGGTGGAGGCGGGCCAGGAGGCCAAGGTCAAAGTGTACTTCACACCAACCCACTGGGGCCTGAGGAAACTGGTGGTGGATTTTGACAGCGACAAGCTCTGCCACGTCCAGGGTTACAGGAATGTGATCATCGGAAAGTAGCTCTGCCGTCATTTGTATATAAAGCAAAAAAGACTCAAACATTTAATGTAATCGTAAGGTAATGCCATTGTAAATGGCATTTTATATTTTATATAAGAGAATCTAAACTTAAATCGTGGGACAGCATTGGAGAGAAAATGAAGACGAAGGCATATCATAAAGAGCCTTTGGTTTGAAAGTCTTTTTGAAAGAAATGTTGAAATATGTTTTCTAAGTCGCTTTGGATAAAAGTGTCTGCCAAATACCCTAACCATTGGAGGATAATGTATTTGAAAGGAAGTTCTCCCAGAAAAAGTTACTTTTATACTCCATGTCTTCTACTGTTAAAAGACATACATTTTTCTTGTATACTCTGCTTTATGTCTTGCAGCATTTGAAAATCATAACAGGAAAAGCTATCAAATGTATCTAGTATTTGTTTGTCATGACACAGAGATTTAATAAGATTTCCATGAAATACACATGACATTGTGTATTTATGTGTTTTTATTAAAAAGACGTTGAAAAATGCTACTGTTTCATTTGAATTTGTTCAAAGAACCAGGGGTAAGATGGATGTTCAAGGACAGAATTCACGCCAGTAGATGGCGCTCATATCTCATTTATTTGTCCCCAATCCTCGATGAACCGTAGAAGAGAAAGTGGTTACAGCGAACTATTCTTTTTTACCACAAACTATAAATATTAGAATACATTTGGGTTCAAACTCCAGCAGGGCACCCATATGATCTTATTTCTCTCTGCTCTTTACACACAGGGCTTCACGAGGTGGTAGTTTCAGTGACAGGCCATAATAAAAAAAAGACTCAGTGTTGAACAAAAGATCCTTAAAAATCTAAACAGGTAAATAACTTATCAGATCTTTGGACCACCTTTCTTTAAACTATCAGACTGCCGATTACCAGTTACCAGTAATCCTTTGTTCCATATGTTCTCACTGTGTGAATAGGAGGAGTTTATGCAAAACACTGTTCTTTGTTGATGCTATATATCTTGCTGAGACAGCGACTACATATTTATCAGTTGATATTGCACCACTAACTTGTAACCATGTACTTCATACTTAAACTGATTCTCTTATTTCTCTGCATATGTGGTGAGTAGGCCTACTGATGACTGAAGATGTGTTATATGTCATTCATCTATGGGTTTTTTTGTGGTTGAGTGGGTCCTCTAAGAATAATGATATTATTGACTGATGTTTTTAAACAGATGGACTGTGTCAGACTCTGCGTGAGTCTGAATCAGTGGTTCTTAAACCTGGAGACTCCCACAAACTGACCTGCACGTACTCTGGCTTTAGCAGTGATCCTTATGTAGGTTGGATCAGACAAGCAGCTGGAAAAGGGCTGGAATGGCTTTCTGTAATATACACCACATCAACATACTATGCACAAACAGTTCAAGGAAGATTCACTATCTCCAGAGACAACAGCATGAAGCAGGTGTATCTGCAGATGAACAGCCTGAAGACTGAGGACACGGCTGTGTATTACTGTGCCCGAGACACACAGTGATAGAAGAGGATCCAAGACTGAACAAAAACCCTGTTACTAAGACTTGTGTTCAGAGGCACAGGGGTTTGCCGTTTGACTTTTTTCTTCTTTAAACTGTTTCAGTTATAATAAACATAACTTTAAGTGATACTGCAGTAGCACCAGGTCTTACTAGTCCAAATCTATTGTAGATCTTAGGTAAATATGTAGAGAAGCTCTATCTGTAAAAAATAAACTGTCTATAAATATCTAAATGTTCTTTAGACCTCAATTATACTGAATGAACCTGGTAGCGAAATAATTGATGGTGAACTCTCCAGTGGTGAAAGGCCAGTAGTGTTTTCAGTCCAGTCGGAGGGGTGTACATGTGTACATGTACATGATTGCATGATATGATATGGCGCTTCATGGAAATTGTTTCAATAATGATTATGATGAATTATTGTAAAAAAAATAATAATAATTTAAATCATCATGAACAGATTGAAATACTAAACAAATGATATTCATGTTTCATTTTGATAGTCAATAAATGTATTTATGTACACCACAATTATTTGTACATTCTGCTGTCACATGACATTTCAAAATCTGTTTAAATGGAAATAGTTAAATGTGTATTTGTTGACGGGTGTGTCACTGGAGTAACCAAACATGCTTGGCCTTTCTATTCTGTCTTGTCACAATATTCAAATGCCACCAGCCTCACCCTGCCCTCTCTGTATTTAATGTGAAGCACGAGTATCCCTGTCACTCAAACAGCTCAAGGTCAGAGTGGCGGCTCTTACCTGCTGATCTTGAAGCCACATCATGTTTCCTACATCTCTCCTCTTACTGCTGCTGGTTAATGTCTCGTGTGAGTTACTCATATCTTTTTAACGAGTAATCCTTCATTCAAATCTTTGATTTTCTTTGCATGTAATGATCTTATTTGTTTTCACAGGTGTCTATTGTCAAGTTCAGCTCAATCAGCAAAGTTCTGTGACCATACAGCCAGGCCAAGTATTGACCCTGTCCTGTGGTGTTTCTGGGTATTCACTCACTGACACAAGCTACTGTACCAACTGGATAAAACAACCTGCTGGTAAAGCACTGGAGTGGATTGCACGCTATGATGGGAGCACAGCTCACAGTGACAAACTGAAGAGCAAGTTCAGCGTCTCCAGAGACACTTCCAGCAGCACAGTGACTCTACTGGGACAGAGCCTGCAGACTGAAGACTCGGCTGTGTACTACTGTGCCCGATACTCACCGTGTAGCAAAACATCACCATAGCAGAACAAAAACCTCCCCAGAGGCTCCTTTTCAAAACATGCATTCCTACATTTTAAACATACCGGTACATGCATATTTCACAAAACGTCGCAAATAAATGGCAAGTACATTCATACAAAGAAGCTCATATTGTCCCTTATGTATACATGTAACACAATACAATATCTGTTATCTAGTCACCCTGATGCCTCATATTCACTAGACAGGCCAGAAAATCACAGAACATAACTTACAGGTATTACTTCACACCCTATCAGTGTAAAACCTCCGTGTCCACAAACTAGAGTTCCTTAAATTTTCACTTTTCACATAGACATACAACCAACTTTTTAGTTTATTTTTGCCAGAAACATTATCGTTCAAGACGTTCAAATGGCATACTACTCCCCACTCGCCCCAGTCAGTAAAAGTGAAAAATATATTATGCTGCCATACAGGCACGTGCACAGACATTTTGGGGGGCAGGTGCTCAAACCAAAAAAAAGGGCACCCATCGCCAAAATTATTAATGAAATTATAAATAATAATAATAAATAAATAAAAAACACAGTAGGATATTCTCAACTTAAATATTTAATTTTGTTAACAAACTAACTCAAATTATCTCCTGAACATAACTCAGTCCTACACTCTGTCTGTCCTTCCTCATCCATGATGGGCTCCTCTGAACCAGGTCGGGTTACTGATTCTCCCTTATTTGTTTTACTAGTTGATGGCCTGATCCAAGATAAAAGAAAGCTGCTACCCTGAGCTGCTTGCTGCAGTTCCCTGTCCTTCTGCTTTTGGAGTCTCTCTTTTCTTGGCATTTTGCTGCAAATTTTGTAAATGAGATAAATCAATGTTGTGCATAATGATCAAGAGTGACTTACATTATCTCTGTAAAGCTGACAACACAGTACACACACATTTTGTTTACTGTTTTCTGACTGAGTTGAAGCATAAGCAGCATTACACTAATAATATAGTCATGTAGCTCAACTTAAGACCTACCTTTCATTTCAATAATTACGATTTTAAATGAAACAAAACTAGTGAACTAGTCTAATTTGTAGAACCGTAAAACTGCCTTTAAATTCTCTGCCTGCCTGCTTGCCTGCCTGCCTGTCTGTCTGCCTGTATCTCTCTCCCTCTCTCTTCATTAAACACGACAAACGTCAGTAAACAGCTGGACAAGGCTTTGAAATCATGGATTTCGTGAGTTTTGTGTTTGTTAATTTTTTTAGGAAACGTCGGACCAGTTGCGACATAATGTTTTCAGCGGCGCTAATGTTGTGGTTAATTTATCACCAAACAACGTCGGGGGATTGCACAAACACCGTCATTACCTGTTTGTCTGATGCTGCGGGTCAGAGAAGAAGTAGGCTGCAGCCGTTTGGCCTGGCGCTCAGCACTGCATGAGCACTAAAAGTGGAGGAGGGAGGGGCGCGTGGGGCTTGTGAGCGCCGGGTAGCATGTCGGGGCGAAATTCTCAAAAGAACTCAAATAAATGCCCCGTCATATATCAAAACACATTTGGGGGGAATTGATAACAGAGAGAGTAATTTTTATTGTTAAATATTGATGAATGAAGAAAAAAATTGGCTCCAGCGGAAGGGGCACATTTCTCATCCAAGGCAAAAGGGCAGGTGCTTGAGCACCACTAGGGGTCTATCTGTGCACGTGCCTGCTGCCATAATAAAGCTGAATATCAAGAGAACGGCATATTCCTCATATAATCATCCCTGTTAATCTGGAATTGTATTTTAGACTTAATTTATTTACCAACCAATCATGTTTCTGAAATGATGCATCACAGGCACTTTTAGTTCCCTCACAAGTGAAGGGACCAGCATAGGTCATAAGAATATGCCATAGTCAATAAGTCAATGATATTATACCTAGTGATAATTGTTACTTTTATTTGGATTTAACTAGCCATGAGTTGACTTTCCTTGGTGAATATACTTTGGGCTGACCTGGGTAGTGAGGTGTGATACTAGACTCTCACCTCCCCCCCCCAGGTCGAGACAAAGAACCCTGCATGCATGGCCCATTTGAATAGACGGTAACACCCCTTAGATATTAGTGTATTTAACAGACTGTCCCTCAAGGGATAATCAGATATACTGAGGTGAAGTTCTGTGAGGGAGGATGGATCTGAAAGTCTCTGTCTCACAAGTGGTCGGCCGCCATTCTTCAAGAATAAACCTGAATCCTGACTGATCAAACCTAAGACTTTCTGCTACACCGGTAACTGTCTGTCTGTCTGAACCGCTGGGTTTTGAAATGTCTCATCAGGTGGTTTGGAATCTTTGTCTCATCTTTTTGTGTGTTCACAGGTGGCCAGGGTGACAGTGTGACTGAATCTGAACCAATGCTTATCCACCCAGGAGGAACTCACACACTGACCTGTACAGCCTCTGGATTTACATTTATCACTGTAACCGCACTGGGTCAGGCAGGCTCCTGAAAAAGGGCTGGAATGGGTGGCCTACATCAGATATGACAGTGCCGTTATGTACTACCTTCAATCTGTCCAAGGGAGGCTCACTATCTCCAAAGACAACAACAAGAAGCAGATGAACAGCCTGAAAAGTGAAGACACTGTTGTGTATTGCTGTGCACGACACACTCAGAGACACAAGTTGCAAAAATCAGCATGACAGAGTTACACATGAACACACTCATTATTGTTATTATTATTATTATTATTATTACTATTATTAGTAGTAGTAGTAGGAGTAGTAGCAACAGCAGCAGTATAAGTAATAACAATGATAATAATAATATTCAACAACCACTTATATGTTTATACTATATAACGATTTAGGAGTTACTACAAGGACAAAGTCATAGAAGAGGTAGACAGTGAGCGCACATTGACCTGAGAAACCCCCAAAAATTCCTTTTTAATCAAATTTCATTTTCCATCTCTGCTTTCCATTCTGTGTGTGCACACTGCAAGAAAAACACATCTGGTCTTCATGTACAGTCCTGGCTCTGTAAATGGGAAACAAACACAGTGGCTCAGACCTGCATGAACCATGTTCATGTAGGATCATCCCCTGCACACTTTATTTAAGCCTGAAGGGGGCTGCATACTGCACCCACTACTACACAACCCAGAAGATGCCAACACAGACCGTCTCAGACAGTTGTTGCAAGTTGGTGCACATGAGAACCTGAACTCTGCTGTACCTGCAAAACTGACCTTTGAGGGTCCGAATCAGTGACTGCAGTATGCACTGGATTAGACTGGATCCTATCTGCAGAGGAACCTGAGGTTCATGATACACATTACTTTCTCTGCAAAGTAAAGTAAAACAAAGGCGTTTCAAATACAAAGATGAACAGTAAATGTATCCTCAATGTTTATGTAACAATAATAAACTACAATAATAAACTACAATAATAAACTACAATAATAAAGTTCCTCTCCATTTTGTTTATATTTTGTCTGCCCCAGAGTGAAGGAGGAGCTAATGCAAACCCGAGCCTTTCTAAATATAGACCCACTTGAAATGCTTCATATATATTTACGATGAGCCACACAGCTGGTCAAACCCTGAAATATTTACTTAATAACTCAGCTCATTCTTGTAGGTCCTGTATAAGTATCAGAATATTCATACGAAATATAAATTTCACAGAGTTTGAGTTACTTGATTTTCAGCTGGACTCTGTCGGAGTCGGAGGGAGCTGTCATTACACCTGGTGGATCTCATACACTGACCTTAGTTTTTGTCAAAAATCTTAGTTTTTGTTTAGTAGGAGATATTAGAACGTGACATGCTTAACTTCTCAATATGTATGTCACACAGTGGTACTCTACACCCACCAACAATCAAGGTTGAAAAGCACAGACAGTAGCTGAAGAGTGTATGTGGATGGGTGTTGAATCTCTTTACATATAAACCTTCAGAGGATGGGCTATGCAAACTAATAACTCATTTAGTAAACCTTAACATGAGGCTGCTGCTTTAATTCAGGCCTGTTTGTCTGTTGTCTTACAGCAGCGTATGTGATCCATACATCTCCATTATGGAGTTCAGAACTGTCTGGTGTTCAGTCATCATATAGACGACCTTGAGAGGTATGGGAAAAGCAGTTACTTTTATGCATGTTATACATTTTTGAACGTGTTGAAGATCTTCTGAATATTATATGGGCCACTGACTCTGAGATGAGTTCTACCCCCCATGAATCAAATAGTCAGAGGTGAAATTGTGACGGTGGGTGCTGGACACAAAAGCTACAGTGATAAAGGAACACACAGTGTGCACTGCATTTTACCTATTGAGTGGACAGACAACAATGAATGGTTC
>NC_045152.1:1805932-1850073 GCF_900700415.2 Clupea harengus | reverse complement strand
TTCTGTTGATTTCAACTTAGAATATTGTATTGCCACCTAAATTCACACTAATCTACAAAACTCTTAAATCAGTCATTCTGATGTAGAAAATATGCCAGTGAAGGACTTGTTCCTGTGATGTGTCACAGATATGTCAGTGTACTGTAACTTAGGTGGGAGGAGGTTTTTGTCACTGAGTTTGTCAGTGTGCTCCGGGAGGTCACAGTGATACATCCCATTACAAAAACTACTCTCTGAATAAAAGCTCACTGTTGACTTTGCAGAACGGCGCACTTATTGCCAATTCCACAGTTTACTCTTTAAACTGTATACTTTTAGCTTTTCAAATCTACAGATTTGACAGACATTATAAATGTAATGTAATGAAAAGGGGTAAGAATAAACAAATAGTGTATTGATCAGAGAGACAGACAGATCAGTGAACAATCACTGGATTGGGGACTGGAATGTTGATGGAGCTGATCATTACAGGCTAGGTGTTTCTGTGAAGAAATCCTGTACTGTGGGCTTGGGACGTAGTAATATCTGTCATGACTTACCTGGAAACAAAATAACTAAGGCATACAGACAGACAGACAGACAGACAGACAGACAGACAGACAGACAGACAGACAGACAGACAGACAGACAGACAGACAGACAGACAGACAGGAAGACAAACAGATAGATAAATCGTGTGTTAAGTGCTTAAGGTCCCTCTAGTTTTGCTCTGGTTATCTCACATTCACTGCAATCTTTGTGGTCTGGAACTGTTTTATTGGATTAATTTGAGGCAGGGCTGTGGTTTATGACCATCAATCTAAATTACATTGAAAGTGATTGGATCGTCTAAAAGGTCAAGTCAGACACCGATCATGGCAGTAGAGGCAATTACTAATTCAATGCCACGGCAGTCTTTGTAGGTCTATGCTTTTTCCATTGACTTCATACAGACTCAATGCAAGGTGTCTTTAGATTTGGAGTCAAATTGTTTAATTTAATTCAAGTGTTTTATAATCAGATCCATAAACTTACAACAAGCAGAACTATAGAGATGGAACAGAAATAAAGCATGAACTTACAGTGTTTCTAGTCATGGGGCAACTTCTGTTGATTTCAACTTAGAATATTATGTTGCCACCTAAATTCACATTAATCTACAAAACTCTTAAATCAGTCATTCTGATGTAGAAAATATGCCAGTGAAGGACTTGTTCCTGTGATGTGTCACAGATATGTCAGTGTACTGTAACTTAGGGGAGGAGGTTTTTGTCACTGAGTTTGTCAGTGTGCTATACGGGGGGTCACAGTGATACATCCCATTACAAAAACTACTCTCTGAATAAAAGCTCACTGTTGACTTTGCAGACCAGCGCACTTATTGCGCCACAGTTTACTCTTTAAGCTGTATACTTTTAGCTTTTCAAATCTAACAGATTTGACAGACATCATACTCATAATCAGACAATCAGTGAATAATCATTCGCTTGGGGACTGGGATGTTGATGGAGCTGATCATTACAGGCTAGGGGTTTCTGTGAAGCAATCCTGTACTATGAGCTTGGGCCGCAGTTGTATCTGACATGACAAAACTGGTAAATGCATATCAAACGCTCTGACCTTTAATCATTTTGCAGGCTGGCCTTACCGTGATATACTGAAGAAAATGTTTTTTGTCGGTAGACTTTACACTCTTGTAAACAATGCAAATTGACTTCAGGATGTATGGGACAGGTGAGAGCGAAACCTCCTGTTATGATAACTGATTCCACCAGTGGATTTGTTTACCTATATGCTAAACAGGTTTATAGTAATAATTGTGTAAAATGATGATGGGTGATGGTCCCCCTGTGCCTCATTGACAAATGTGACTATGTAAATGAGTAAATGCACTGTAAGGAAAAAGTAAATAAAAAAATAGATAAATACACATAAATACACCTTAAAACAAGCAGAACTTTACAGATGGCACAGAAATAAAGCATGATCTTACAGTGTTTCTAGTCATGGGGCAACTTCTGTTGATTTCAATTTAGAATATTATGTTGCCACCTAAATTCAGACTAATCTACAAAACTCTTAAATCAGTCATTCTGATGTAGAAAATATGCCAGTGAAGGACTTGTTCCTGTGATGTGTCACAGATATGTCAGTGTACTGTAACTTAGGGGAGGAGGTTTTTGTCACTGAGTTTGTCATTGTGATGGAGTGGGGGCCACAGTGATACATCCCATTACAAAAACTACTCTCTGAATAAAAGCTCACTGTTGACTTTGCAGACCAGCGCACTTATTGCGCCACAGTTTACTCTTTAAGCTGTATACTTTTAGCTTTTCAAATCTAACAGATTTGACAGACATCATACTCATAATCAGACAATCAGTGAATAATCATTCGCTTGGGGACTGGGATGTTGATGGAGCTGATCATTACAGGGGTTTCTGTGAAGCAATCCTGTACTATGAGCTTGGGCCGCAGTTGTATCTGACATGACAAAACTGGAAAATGCATATCTTCTAGAACGCTCTGACCTTATAATAATAATTTTGTGATATACCGCGATATACTGGGGAAAAGAATGTGTATGTAGACTATACACATGTGTATACACACAAATAATGTATGTATTGAAAGAAAATAACTAATTGCTAACATGGAAAATAAACAACTACGGTATAAAGACAGACAGAGCAATAGTTATCATAGTCTTTTGTTTAATTAGAAAAGCTGTCAGATGTGTATAGCAATATTAAAAACGTCACAGCAGTCTCTTGTAAACGATGCAAATTGACTTCAGGATGTATGGGACAGGCGAGAGCGAAACCTCCTGTTATGTTAACTGATTCCACCAGTGGATTTGTTTACCTATATGCTAAACAGGTTAATAGTAATACTTGTGTAAAATGATGATGGGTGATGGTCCCTGTGCCTCACTGACAAATGTGACTATGTAAAAGTCAACATCATCGTGAGATGTTGTGATGAACACAAAATGAACAGTCAACACCATATGGACAAGGTTTTATTATGTGATAACATGTTGTTATCCGAAAGTTGTATTATTGCTCAAGCACACAGCATTGCAAAGGAAGCAAGCAAGCGCACTATCTCGCTAAGTTTTATTAGTGTGCTTCGTTGTTTTATGCTAAGTTGTATTGGTGTGCAATCGCTGCTACTTCACCTGACAAAACCACTGACACTCAGTTGAATTGGCGTTAAGATGCAAAAGTAGGATAAATTGTTGAAGGCTACACGTTTTTCATTATTTAAACCTACAGGTTTTGCACTCGCGTTACTAAATAAGACCCGGACAGATGTCTGTTTTTCTCTCCTGTATGAGTCACTGTGATAACTACGGCCACAGTGTGGTGACCATCAGTACAAAAACTGAAAATGGAATGAAAAGCATAAGGAGGTTTTTGATTTGACATGCACAGGCTTGTGTGTTTAGTCCGGTTTAGTCCGATACTCATTAGATTTTAGAAACAGCTACACCAGTGGCGTCGCCAGAGATTTTTTGCTGCAGGTGCTATGGGGGTGCTCGGCGTTTTACCGAGGGTGCTATGAAATTAGGGTGATATCATACGTGTCACATGGTTCTCTACTACAACACCTCCCCACCATATCGTCATATCTGTTTACATGTTTGCTCTCTGAAGCGTCTTTGTGGTCCATGAAAAGCGCCATACAAATCGATCGTAGGTCTATTATTATTATCATTAGGCTGCTTCCGACAGACGCGCACATAGCCGTGTTCCTCTGCGACGGTCACTGACAAAATGCATGCAGCATCAGCATGTTATAGATTCCGCAATCCCAAATACTTCACTTACTTCATTGGGGGTTAAAGTTGGCGCCAGATGACCACCAGGTCACCACTACCATGTCTGACAAATTAAACTAAACATAAATAGTTCAATACATTCTAAACTAAAGGGGGCAAATTAGAATAGCAGATAGAATGAACTAAAACAGTCAAAGAGTCAGAAATGCTTTCAAAAAGTATATATTATTTCAGGTCACAATCAATAAAAACATAGACGCTTATGGATAACTGGCTAGCACAGACAGACTGCTCGTCCTAGGCTAGAATCTCTGATTTTTTAAGGCGGATCCCGAAAAATCCCAAAAAGAGACCGCATTCATTAATGTTACACATCTAACAAGACCGTTCCACCTTAAATCTTAAACGGTGTAAAGATGCAGGCCCCTTTTAAAAGTGAATGAAACAAAACAGTAGGCACTCAAAACCACAATAATCAGAGCTAGATCATTGTATCATTGTACAATACAACTCTTAAAGAACAGGCAAAAATGCAAACAAAACTATGCTGGAAAAGCTAAATCCGGGCAACCCAGCAGACCAGGTGTAGCATGGCTAGCACCCTCAGTAGAGGTGTAGGATTGATCTCTTTGACCACGACCTTCCTCTTCTTCTAAATCAGATTCAGATACCCCTTGCATTTCTTCTTCTTCTTCAACGTCACATGATTCTTCTACTCGTAGAATTTTGGGTATCAAAAACCGATCCATTATTGTGAATTTGTTGATACTACCGCTTGACTTTGACAGTGCACTAGCTCTCTTTCTCCTTCAATCGTCAGGAAACGTCAACGTTCACGCATGCGACGTGTCTCTGTCGTGCTACGTGAACAATCTGTTCATTTCAATCTGTTATTATTTTCTTTTGTGATTGAAATATTATTATCACACAATAAATTAAATTAAGAACGCAGAATTAAAATAAATAACAATAATAAATAAACCATTATTTTCTTGGGGGTGCTATGGGGGTGCTATGGCTAATCCAGGGGGAGCTATAGCACCCCCTAGCCCCCCCCTGGCGCCGCCCCTGAGCTACACAGACGCCAAAGTGAACAGAATGATTGTACGTTGTTTTCAGACTAACAAGTGAAGTTACAAGTAAACAAACTACAAATTAAGAAAAAGGATGAATACAAATGGGATGGAGATGGGGAACAGACTGAAAACATCGACGTCTCTTCTCGTTGGCCGGGATTAGTTGGTTGAAAATGTGACTAATTTACCAATGCAAATAAAAAAACTAACCTATAAGCTATGAGAAATTAACTATTAACTAAATTAATTATTTTTAAAATGAAAACATTTGTAATTACTATGTCAGTGTTAACTGGAATATCTCACACAGATATACACAACGTCCATCTTGAAGGCTCGCTGCCAGTTTTTGTCGAGATGTAAATCATTGTGCAACAGCAACCACAGTGTTACAGACCTTGACAAAAACCCTCAATGTCTGTATGGAGTTAACTAGAACGTAGCCTTGCCTCAACTGTCAGTGTCAACTATGCGACCTATTTTCTCTCTTTACCTTGACTGTCAAACCACATGGAAATTAAGTAGGTATGTAATTCTCTGGGAAGGGCTTTCCTGCAAACAGAGGTGTTTCTGTACGAGTCTTTAATAGTGTGGTTTACTATTCGGGCTACCACCGTGTCTCACATAATTACAAAAACCTCCCATGGTTGCATCTGCTTATTGGCATCTATATATTATATCTAGGGAAATATCGATAAAGTATTGCCAACCAAATGTCATGTCAATGTCAATGTCAATGCATTCTAAAGACCTAAAGGTCTTACACAGGTATTTTAACTACTATTTTTATTTGCATTGGTAAATATGTGGATGGTGACTACATACCCACATTATTTGGAATGACATTATGGATGAATTAATGTTGTGGTCATTGTCATTCATTTCACATAACATGTCACATCTACTAGATCCCAAGTCTCTAGTAGAGAAACTAGAGAAAGATTTGACTGAAGATGTATTGTCATTCACAGAGTCATTAGTAAATAAAAGCATAAAAGATAAATCCCTTATACTCACAGCAATCGGGCTTATCAATACAAATAGCTAATATGTTATGTGTACAAAAGTAATTCAAATATATTTGTGTACAAAAAGGTGTACCTCTGACTGACTACGTGTTGGACAAAGGGAGGAGTTTTAGTGCCTGGTTGTATCACTGTGTGGGGGCAGCCACAATGACACAGGCCATAACAAAAACCTAGGCACCAAACAGTATACAGCTGGGGTGCTTATATAATGTTATCCATACATTACAATCATTTCAGACATCAAGACGTCATACCATTAGGTGTGTACATATGCATGTATCCCGTTATTCACAATTTGTAAACTAGATTTAGACAAATCTTCATTGTGGCATGACTGCATTGAGGGTGTAGAGATCAGGTGCAAAGACCTCCTTGTTCAATGTTTGATCTGTGTTCTGGTAGTCTGGAATATCTAAAAGAAGAAACATTCTTTTTACTTTCTCTCTTTTACTTTCTTCTCTCTCTACAGGCAAAGACTGTATTCAGCTTTGTTTTTGATCTTTTAAAATAAATCCTCTAAATTTTTAATAGAGATTAAACATATCAGGACTAATTTAATTAACTGGGTTTTGCTCAAGGTTTCTTCCTGTTGAAAGGAATTGTATCCATGCCACCATGGCTTTGATCTCTCTAGGGCAGGGGTTTTCAACCGGGGGTCCGCGGCCCCCTGGTGGTCCGCGACAACATCGGAGGGGGTTCGCGACAATGATGAGCCTATGTTTATCAGTTCACCATTGATTTTTATTTTTTTTATAAATTCGCTTTGATATTTCAACACATTTCCAGATTACGCTTGAATATCGTGAAAAATAAAACAAGCTGATAATAATATAAAGGAGATTCACGCTGACAGAATGTAGCCTTGCACCTATCCAGTCTATGGTAGCCTGTGCTTTGCTAATGTTAATGCATTGAGTCCCTAACGTCACGCCATACGCATATTATTCATAACGTACAGTCGCAAAGTTGACAAGCAGCTGCATAGCCTACGTGTACTTTTGAAGTTTGGTCGAAAAAGTAATACTTTTGGTGAAGGACTGAAGTTATCTACTGTCCTTAGCTAACATTTCGGTCGAGTTAGCTGGTCAGAAGCACCAATGGATCGGTTTTTAGTGAGGAGAGTGACAGAGGGACAGGCTGCCACGACAGATGGACAGGCTTTCAACAAAGCTACACGTTCACAGGATACAGGGAAACAAATTCAAAAAAGAAAAAGAAAACACAATGAGGAATACATCGAATAGCCTACGGAGTTTACAGTGACGACAGACAGAGCAGGAGAGGAGGTACCAATGTGTTTTGTGTGTTCAACATTACTGTCAACTGAAGCCATAAAGCCGTCGAAACTATTGCGGCATATGGAGACGCATCACGTTTTCTTGAATGCCAAGCCTATTGAGTAAATGCAACAGATGTTGCGTGATTTTCATATGACTTAAGTTCTGGAAAAGTTGCCAGACAGAATCTCCAGAGCTTGCTGCAAATGCAATGAGGTGTCTTGCCCTTTCAAATACCTGTGTGGGAGCGTTTTTTCTACACTGGCGTACTTGAAGAATAAGATCAGGGCATTTCGCCACGAATAGACCGGCTGTGTGGACTTCACCATGCCCAGATATTATACTGACAGGTCTCCCCTCTCTCCACGCACGCGCGCACACACGCACGCACGCACACACACAAACACACGCACGCCCGCGCGCGCAGGCACATCAGTGGGCCGTGGATTACTTTCTAGTCAGAATGGTGGTCCCTGGGACAAAACCAGTTGAAAACCCCTGCTCTAGGGGATTCAGGAAAGGCTCCAGAAGGCTCTTTGAGACTATTTAGTTTATGGCACTATATTCAATTCAATTAAATTTGATTTATGAAGTCTCAAAAACAATACAATTGTCTCAAGGTGCTTTGCAGAGCCCAGGGCCTGAACCCCCTTAGAGCAACAGTAACAGCTCAGTGGGTATACAGTGTGCTTGTAAGGTTACTATTGCAAGGGTAAGTAGAGTAGTGTTTGGGGTAGAATAAGTGCATAACAGAGTGGTGGGGGTGGGTAGGTGTAGGCCGAGGGTTTCTGCAAGTAGATTAGGTGGAGAGACTACAGCAGCATCACACAGCGAAGATAGTCTAAACTAGGAGGGGGAAAAAATGTGGTTAGTAACCATTCATTTGATAAACGGATAAAGAGATACAATTAGGTAATCAATTAACAGTAGGTAATATGGCCACTTATCAGTATCAGTATTAGCATAATATGATATAGAATGAGAGGGAACGACTGCCTGGCAAGGTGTATTGGAATTTTGCTCATGTTTTGTTTTGATGAGATATGTTTAGTTATGGTTGGCTGACATTCCATTTTTTTCAACAGTGCACAGTTGGCTGGTGACAGCCGCAAAACGTGCCGCATGCTGTACCCGGGATCTGTAATCCGGTACGGTCTCCTTCACAGTACAACATGCGCTGTCTGTAGCCCAGTTTTATTGATAATGGGAATTTTATGTGTTTAGCTGTGATGAGTTATGTTTAGTTATGTTGGCTGGCTTGGTGCATGTGGATTTTTAGTTATACAAACATAGGGTATAAGGGTGGCAGGACACAATAACAGAGCACAACTGGCTGGTGACAGCCGCAACACACGCCACATGCTGTACCCAGGATCCATACAACATGTGCTGTCTGTAGCAAACTGCTAAACAACTGCTAAACAAAACAACATGGCTAACAAAATGAAATGAAGAATGGTCGAGATGGCTTATGGATTTTCACGAAATCCAATCACTGACCTCACAGATTTTAGTCATGCAAATTTGACAGGTCGGCAAATACATTTGTATGCATTTCATTTCTCATGTCCTGTGTCCACAGATTTCCATTTCCATTGGCAAATCCTTCAAATTAAAATATGTAACCAGCAAGTCTTCAGAAAGGATCTTTCCTCTCATCATAGCAGGTCTGGACAAGCAGCGACCCATCAGTAGCGTGATCTTTCTTCAATGGTACGTCCTCTCTGAAATAGTTAGGTTGAAAACCCAATTAAAAGAAATGTTTGAAAAACTCCTCAGTGACTTTTTTTCCATTAGTCATTAGAGATGGCAGCTTCACAACTCCCTTTAGGCCCATGGTGCAGTGCATCTGCAGGCGGCCTTGTGGACATGTTATCATGGGCAGTTTTTAGCTTCTTTTCAGGGGTTGTTCAGAATGTTCACATTGATGGGCCACGGGCCATGGGTTCTTGGGTTTCTCTTTTTAGGTAGCCTGCACACGTGTAAATACAGGCTTCCTAACACACAGGTGTTTCCTGAACTTATGACCTAAACAGAGCACACAGTTAGAGTTGGATGTCTGCTGAACACAAGTATCACCAAGCTAGTGTGGTAGATAATCTTTGCATATTCAGCTTGTGCTTTGTAGATGCAGTGTTTTTTTTTATTATTATTTCTCACCTGGACCAGCATCTAAAATGTGACTTTAAAATCTTTGTGCTAGCAATAACATATGTATCTAATATAACATGAAGAAACACTAATATATTAAGGTGTGATATTGTAAAACAATTTAATCAGCGAATCAAATTAAACTTTGTTACTTTTTAGAATCCTTAAGCTAACTGTCCATAAGTATGACTGGGGAAATGAATGCCCTGCATGGAGGTAGGGTCCAGTGCTCTGTAATCAGACCCAAAAATATTATAATGGTCTGGCTACAAGGACATTTCCAAAGGGAAGGGCAAGTATCCTGCCTGCCATTTTAGACGCTTTCATTAACCTGACCCAAACAACTCAAATCAGAATACATAGACCAGAGACAAATAATGTGATTTCAGACATTGTTTTAACAGTGCAGTGAATCGTTTGCAGTAGCAGCTAGGGTGACTGAAAATTAAACATATCACTCTGACTTCCAGAGTTCCTTTCAATTATCAGAATATATATTTCCACGAGTGTACATTTCCCCTATGCAGCTATGAAGGAAATTGTGACCAAACAACATACTGCTGTGGTTTGCCTGTTTCGTAATGAGGAAGTAGGAACATGGATCCTTGGCCTTCTTGACTGTCTGCAGGTGTTTCCTGACTTCTGTAAACGGTCCACAGTCAGTCTCAAAGTCAACAATGGACCTAAGAGAGAGAATATGTGCTATGAGAGAAGGCCTTTTTTGTGGACAGAAAGATAGCTATAACTGGAAATTGGCAAGAACAAATTACATATATAATATCTAATAATAATAATAGATAGATAGATGGATACTTTATTAATCACAAGGGAAATTTAGGTCATCCAGTAGCTTATACACTTAACTTAACTCACAAACATACATACACAAATCACAGTAGAAAAAAATACACATAGGGAGAACATGTTCACAGGGAGTGGGGTGTATACAGATACAGGATAGGTCTGGCCCTATATTACAGTGTGCATTGATTGTGTCAGTGTTGATGTCCACGAGGAAAGTAGTGCAAAGAGTGCAGAGAGATAGTGTTCATGTGCTTGTGTGGATAGTGCAAAGATAGAGTACTTGTGCTTGTGTGTGTGAGGATAGTGCAAAGTGATATAAATAGTACAGTCTGTGCAATGGGCTAGTATAGCCAGTAAAAAGATGGACAGTGGGATGGAATATAATGAGATGAGAAGAGGAGGGGAGACTGAGGTAGAATCATGCAGAGAAGTCCATCTCCCTCCCCTCCCCTTCTGCGTGGCGTTGTAAAGCTGTATGGCCCTGGGGACAAAGGACTTCCTCAGCCTGTCCGATGAGCATGACAGTGACAGGAGTCTGCCACTGAATATGCTCCTCGGTCCGTTAAGAGTACTATGTAGTGGGTGGTGGTCATTGTCCAAGATGGTCAGCAGCCTACTCAGGGTCCTTTTCTCCGCCACTGATGTTAGGCAGTCCAGTTCCGTGCCAACAACAGCTCCCGCCCTTCTCACCAGCCTGTCTAGTCGCCCTGCATCCCTTTTCTTTATGCTGCCTCCCCAGCACACCACAGCATAAAAAAGGAACGCTGGCAACAACAGACTGGTAAAACATGCGCAGGAGTTTGTTGCAGACATTGAAGGACCTCAGCCTCCTCAGGAAGTAGAGCCGGCTCTGGCCCTTCTTATAGATGGCATCTATGTTGGCTGACCAGTCCAGTTTACTGTCCAGATGAACTCCTAAGTACTTGTAGGTGTTGACCACCTCCACACTGACACCCCCGATGGAGACTGGTAGCAGAGAAGGCTGAGACCTCCTAAAATCCACCACCATCTCCTTGGTCTTGGTGGTGTTCGGCTGCAGGTGGTTATGCCTACACCACTGCACAAAGTTGTCCACCAGGCTCCTGTACTCACCCTCCTGTCCATCCCTGATACATCCCACAACAGCAGAGTCATCAGAGAACTTCTGGATGTGGCACGACTCCGTGTTGTAGGTGAAGTCTGATGTGTACAGGGTAAACAGGACAGGTGAGAGCACAGTCCCCTGTGGAGCGCCGGTGCTGCACAACACAGTCTCAGATACGCAGTCTTTCAGCCTGACAAAATAGCCGTCACAGTTATGATTATAATGGCAATTCTAATGGTTATGTCAAGTATCTGGCACCATGAAAGCTTAATACAGACATGTGTTGGATCTTGGATGAGGGCAAGATATTCATCATTCAACCATTCAAGCAGGCCTAACAAAGCCACAATCAGGGTGGGGGAAATTCAGTGATGATAATTACAGTGACAGTGATGATGAGTGGCTGCCAGAAAAGGGAGCTGAGGATGCCGAGGGAGGTCAGGATACTCCGGATGCTGAGGGTACCGAGGGAGGTCAGGATACTCCGGATGCTGAGGGTACCGAGGGAGGTCAGGAGGATGCTGAGGGTGGTCAGGATGCTGAGGATGCTGATGGAGGTAAGGATGCTGAGGAGGTCAAGATGCTGAAGATGCTGAAGGATGTCAGAATGCTGAGGAGGTCAAGATGCTTAAGGAGGTCAGGATGCTGAGGAGGTCAAGATGCTTAAGGAGGTCAGGATGCTGAGTATACTGATGGAGGTAAGGATGCTGAGGGTACCGAGGGAGGTCAGGATGCTGAAGAAGGTCAGGATGCTGAGGATGCTGAAGGATGTCAGAATGCTGAGGAGGTCAAGATGCTTAAGGAGGTCAAGATGCTTAAGGAGGTCAGGATGCTGAGTATACTGATGGAGGTCAGGATGCGGAGGGTACTGAGGGAACTGCACATGTGCTACCTGACAGCACTCAAAGGCAGTACAAACCTCCTGTTTCCACAGGTGTGCTCTGTTTTATCAACTTAAAAGTTCCACTTCCTGTATATGATCCGTTCACATTTTGATCACCATTATACACAGGGATGAAATGAAAAATACAATTATACAGAAAAATAACAATACAACTATGCAGAGAATAAAGAATAGAATGTCACCGTAACCAGTATAATGCCTAGAAAATTGTGGATTTCCCATTAGAATTCTATCTAGACTTCCCCTCCTGTACCTCAACAGTTAAGTGTACACTTTGTTTCTTACTGGGGTCTTTTGTGAGGGTGTCTAAATCCTAATTCATCTGTGGCGGTGCCACACAGGGAGCACAGCTGAATCTGAAGAGCGAAAAGCAACTCAAACAAGAGGGAAGAGGAGCTTGCTCTGTTGTCAACACTGCTGAAAACGTGTCTGTGTCTGTGTCTGTGTCTGTGTCTGTGTCTGTGTCTGTGTCTGTGTCCGTGTCCGTGTCCGTGTCCGTGTCCGTGTCCGTGTCCGTGTCCGTGGCCGTGGCCGTGGCCGTATCCGAGGCTGTGGCTGTGGCTGTGGCTGTGTCTGTGTCTGTGGCTGTGGCTGTGGCTGTGGCTGTGTCTGTGTCTGTGTCTGTGTCTGTGTCTGTGTCTGTGTCTGTGTCTGTGTCTGTGTCTGTGTCTGTGTCTGTGTCTTTGGCCGTGGCTGTGTCTGTGTCTGTGTCTGTGTCTGTGTCTTTGGCCGTGTCTGTGTCTTTGGCTGTGTCTGTGTCTGTGTCTGTGTCTGTGTCTGTGTCTGTGTCTTTGGCCGTGGCTGTGTCTGTGTCTGTGTCTGTGTCTGTGTCTGTGTCTTTGGCCGTGTCTGTGTCTTTGGCTGTGTCTGTGTCTGTGTCTGTGTCTGTGTCTGTGTCTGTGTCTGTGTCTTTGGCCGTGGCTGTGGCTGTGTCTGTGTCTGTGTCTGTGTCTTTGGCCGTGTCTGTGTCTGTGTCTGTGTCTGTGTCTTTGGCCGTGTCTGTGTCTGTGTCTGTGTCTGTGTCTGTGTCTGTGTCTGTGTCTGTGTCTGTGGCCTTGGCTGTGTCTGTGTCTGTGTCTGTGTCTGTGTCTGTGTCTGTGTCTGTGTCTGTGTCTGTGTCTGTGTCTGTGTCTGTGTCTGTGTCTGTGGCTGTGTCTATGTCTTTGGCCGTGGCCGTGGCCGTGTCCGTGTCCGTGTCCGTGTCCGTGTCCGTGTCCGTGTCCGTGTCCGTGTCCGTGGCCGTGGCCGTGGCCGTATCCGAGGCTGTGGCTGTGGCTGTGGCTGTGGCTGTGTCTGTGTCTGTGGCTGTGGCTGTGGCTGTGTCTGTGTCTGTGTCTGTGTCTGTGTCTGTGTCTGTGTCTGTGTCTGTGTCTGTGTCTTTGGCCGTGGCTGTGTCTGTGTCTGTGTCTGTGTCTGTGTCTGTGTCTTTGGCCGTGTCTGTGTCTTTGGCTGTGTCTGTGTCTGTGTCTGTGTCTGTGTCTGTGTCTGTGTCTTTGGCTGTGGCTGTGTCTGTGTCTGTGTCTGTGTCTTTGGCCGTGTCTGTGTCTTTGGCTGTGTCTGTGTCTGTGTCTGTGTCTGTGTCTGTGTCTGTGTCTGTGTCTTTGGCCGTGGCTGTGGCTGTGTCTGTGTCTGTGTCTGTGTCTTTGGCCGTGTCTGTGTCTGTGTCTGTGTCTGTGTCTGTGTCTTTGGCCGTGTCTGTGTCTGTGTCTGTGTCTGTGTCTGTGTCTGTGTCTGTGTCTGTGGCCTTGGCTGTGTCTGTGTCTGTGTCTGTGTCTGTGTCTGTGTCT
Source organism: Clupea harengus (assembly GCF_900700415.2). Taxonomy (NCBI): domain Eukaryota; kingdom Metazoa; phylum Chordata; class Actinopteri; order Clupeiformes; family Clupeidae; genus Clupea; species Clupea harengus. The sequence goes on along the minus strand of NC_045152.1, from coordinate 1,836,199 downwards.
GTGTCTGTGTCTGTGTCTTTGGCCGTGGCCGTGTCCGTGTCTGTGGCTGTGTCTATGTCTTTGGCCGTGTCTGTGTCTGTGTCTGTGTCTGTGTCTGTGTCTTTGGCCGTGTCTGTGTCTGTGTCTGTGTCTGTGTCTTTGGCCGTGTCTGTGTCTGTGTCTGTGTCTGTGTCTGTGTCTTTGGCCGTGTCTGTGTCTGTGTCTGTGTCTGTGTCTGTGTCTGTGTCTGTGTCTGTGGCCTTGGCTGTGTCTGTGTCTGTGTCTGTGTCTGTGTCTGTGTCTGTGTCTGTGTCTGTGTCTTTGGCCGTGGCCGTGTCCGTGTCTGTGGCTGTGTCTATGTCTTTGGCCGTGGCCGTGGCCGTGTCCGTGTCCGTGTCCGTGTCCGTGTCCGTGTCCGTGTCCGTGTCCGTGTCTGAGGCTGTGTCTGTGGCTGTGTCTGTGTCTGAGGCTGTGGCTGTGTCTGTGTCTGTGTCTGTGGCTGTGTCTGTGTCGGTGTCTGTGTCTGTGTCTGTGTCTGTGGCTGTGTCTGAGGCTGTGGCTCTGGCTGTGGCTGTGTCTGAGGCTGTGGCTCTGGCTGTGTCTGAGGCTGTGTCTGAGGCTTAGGCTGTGGCTGTGTCTGTGCCTGTGGCTGTGGCTGTGTCTGTGTCTGAGGCCGTGGCCGTGGCTGTGGCTGTGGTTGTGGTCACATGGCTTCTTCTTATGCTGGCCAAGTCCCCACCAGATTTTGCCCACAGATGGAGCAAATAAGAAAAGAAAGATGCTCAATATCCAAAGTCCATGTTCTGTGAAGCTATACAATAAATACATGGGAGGAGTAGATCTCATGAATCAATGTGCCACGAGGTGTCTACAAACATATGCCATGAGGCTGCATGCACACGAAAGACCCAAAACATCAGTATGCATTGTCTTGTTGCTTTGTGCCCTGGGTGCTTTGTCAACATTCACAGTACTTGGATTTGATTAAATGATGAAAGAGTCAGTTGCACTGATAAGACTATATTGTTTAGTATGTTTGTGCATAGTTACATCTCAAAAGGAGTATTTGGAGACTCATAGACAATCCATGTTTGTTAGTCTATTAATACATACTGCTTCAAGTTGAACACTCAAACGCATTGAGTCCACCAGAGTGGAAAAAAGCTAATATATGATAAACAAAAACTGGAGAGGTCTAGTTTTTATACTTTAGAAGACAGGGGGTAACACACCTCAACAACAAATAAACACTCAAGTAAAGCCGGCTTACAAAATGGATTACTTGAAAATAGCCTGTCATTGTAAGCAGTGATGCATTTTAAGATACATCACGGAAATGACTAAAGAGACCAAGGAATGCTGTGTCCCACAGTTGTAAAACTTGTGTACAAACAACATCATATCATCATCATATCATCAACTGCCGTATGGACTTCTCAACCCTCATGCCCTTCTTCTGACTGATCATTGCTATCAGGATTTCACATTAGAGTTGTAAAATATAAATGTTGGTCAGCTGGATAACTATCATCATCTACTGCAGATCTCCCTGAATCATATCACAAATATTTATATTTGATAATTGGAAACACCGTCATGAATTTTCCTGAATAATGGGGAGGATTAATGTTAAAATCTGTCCAATAGGCTTGTTTCCTCCTCCTACTAGGTCCAATATATGATAACCCGAAGGAAGCCAGCAGTCAAAGCTGTTTCTTTTTTTTGGTTTTTGCTCCAAGAGATAGCCAGATCGAACACTGTGACAAGCTATTTCGACTACTGGGGGGAAAGGAACTCAAGTGACGGGTGTCTTCTGGTAAGTGTCTAATCAATTCATATTCATCAGATAGCGCCAGTTGTGGTAGTTTATTAACCTAATAACAAGTGCGAGTTTTTCTGTATGAAGACCCAATTAGTTGTCTCACAGTGATTACTACTTCGATTACTGGGGAAAAGGAACTCAAGGACAGTCTCATCAGTAGGTTATTCACATTTTCCGATGGCAAAAATGAGATTACTCTTAAATTATACCAGCAATGAATAACATTCAATAAACATTCATTGCTCAAGGAATACGGGACATATTAAATGTTTATTCTTATACGCAGTACCATGTGACCAATATGGCGAGGTGAGACCCCAAACATGTCTTTCTAAACACTAACACGAATATCGGACGTCTTCTGAAAAAAAATAAGAATAGATACGGTTAAAAATAGATGGCTTTAAGTTTTGGGTGTACAGTGAATGGTTTACTTAGCCACAGTGACGGTGGATTCGATTACTGGGGAAAGCACAGCAGTTACGGTTTCAACTGGTGAGGAAAAACTTAATTTAAAATCTAACTATTTTTTTTCTCTTGAAAACTTTTTTTATGAACCAGATGATTAGATTACTTTTGTCAGAAAATTAGGTGAAACCCACAAATTGCAATTTAACATGTATAAGACAGTAGTAGGCCTACTCTAATGGAATGTGTGACAATGTCATCCGATTTCTTACGCTAAGATATTTCGCTCTCATAATGCATAGAATTAATAAGAATTAAGATTTTAGTAACGGTAGGATACATCGGCTTGGAATGTGACATTTTCCTTACTAGTTTTGTCCGGTGCTTCTGTTACATATTTCAATGTGACAACGCTTTTGACTACTGGGGTAAAGGCACATCAGTGACCGTCTCAGCAGGTAAGGCAGACTGTTAACTACTCGCTTATTCTAAATTAGGATGAACATAAAAGAGGCAAACCCAACACTGATCACCTTTACCACTGCCCTTTGAAATTAAATGCCCAGAATACTTAAGGTTGGTAGCTTGGTTGACTAATTCGAAGATCGTCGAAAATATCCAAAAGTCTGTTTGAAAGAACACTAGATTATTATTTTGTTCATGTCCTATGAAATATGGATCTATAAACCTGTGAAATCGATTCGGTCATAGTTTTTGCAAGGCAAACATGCGATTAATTCTCACTGTGACTACGCTTTTGACTATTGGGGAAAGGAACAATGGTCACCCGTTTCATCTGGTAAGAACAGCGAATCTCAGCCCCAAGCCCAGCATTTTACAATCAGTTGTGTAGAAATGTATTTTCGGATTTTATTTAGGATTGTTTAATGTTTCGAAAATATATGAACGTACGGAATATGCCAGTCGTGACTAAGTGATATAGTCAAAGGAATATAATCAAATTGTTTAGAGAAGTTAAACTGAGAGGAAATTAACGCTGATATACTCAAGGCAAGAGAGATTTTGTCTTACTTGGTTGGTTTAATAAGTTCTGTGCAAACTGGGCATTTGATTACTGGGACAAGGCACTATGGTTACTGTCCACAGCCGGTAAGTTGTGTGTTCGTACGGAAGAAATCGGAGTTAATAATTGATCTAATGTAGAGTGTTAATTTGTTTCCTTATCTGTATTTGTTTATTTGTCTGTAATAAGGAGGCTCATCGGTACGGCGTCCATCTTCGGACTTTCGCAGTGTGGCTCTGACTCCAATGGACTGGTCCACTCTTGGTTGCATGACGGGGGGATTCTCGCCAGCAAACTCCCTGAAGTATAAGTGGAAAGATGCACAAGGCAAAGACCTCTCTGACTTCATACAGTACCCAGACGTCCATAAAGATGGCAAATATTCCAAAATCAGCCAGATTAGTGTCCCGCTGGCAGACTGGGAAAGCACGGGAAATCGTTCACATTGTGAATTGGAGGCATCCTAAAGGCAACAACAAGCTGTTCTAACTAAACCAGGTAAGGGCTAATCCTGCTTCAGTATTATTGAGAATTGCAATGTCACAGGAGTGTTTAACACATATGATTACTTAAGTTTACTTCCTTATATAATTAAATACTACATTTTCAAACATTAGAAACTCAACCAAATTGCACAGGTAATTTGTTTAAAACTAGGCCTATGACTATATGCGGCACTGGCAATAAACCAGTTTAAAATATGGAAGAAAAATTCATCAGTTACGTTTGTATTTTGATCTGGTATTACAGTCCTATTCCTACTTATAGGCACATGTCACCTCATTTACATCGAAAGATTTGGATTCAACATTTTACTAAGGGTCCGATAATTGCTATGTACTCAATATTAAATTAACTAATTAGTACCCAATGTAACCTGATACGTCGGTATATTGATTACAAAGATGCACCTTGGGTTCCTAGATTGCAGAATTTAGGAGAAGAGTCCTTTGTAAGAATAATAATGTCAAAATGTAATCTGTGTATATATTGGTTATTATTTTGGTTCACTGACTACAGTGCAGTTTAATAAGGACACTGGGTTATGGTATGGTATGTCACAGTTCTCGATTGGCTATCCGCTTGCTTATTATCTTGTCTAAACAAGATATAAATTACATTATCTCAGCATTTTGGCATTCTCAAGAGATTACTAGTCTACCTCATGACTTTACTAGGCTACATCATCTAGATGTTCAATTCCATTCAGTGGTGTCATTTGATGCCTGAAATGTATGCAAACTGAAATATGCATACTTAGTGACAACCGTTTAGGTTAATGATTACCTCAAATGGCATACAACTTTAATGCTCATGCCAGATGTTTCTCATTCAATTTCTTTGAATATCATATGAAACATCTCAACACGAAGAAAACTGGAAAACTGAGATAATTGTAGGTGGAGAATAATCTTTTTCTTCAGAAAAAGTCACACTGATTTTGCTATGCAAGTCGCAGATAAAATCATTAGAGACTGTCCCTTTATTTGAATGTGCTTCATTAAAGTAAAATAGTAAGGATGTCTATTTCTTTGTAAATATTATGATTGATTAATACAACAGGACAATGGTGAATTTGTATATGGCAGCTACAGAGACCAGAGAAATGGTACCATGTATGTATGCTAACTAGGGCTTATGTAAAAAGCAATGCCACTGTGCCATTGTAACCCTGATCCTAACAGTAGCCCTGGCACCTGGCCTTAAGACATGCTAAACAAAACAATGCTAAACAATGCTAAACAATAGCTAAACAAGTCATATCAATGTGCTGTTGCTCATCGTTATTCAGTTTTCTTACACTGAGCTCTCAAATGGAACTCTTGGATGCTGATGTAATCTAGAATGTGGTTAGGTATGCATCACGACTTGTTCAAACCCTTGACCTCTTAATATCTGCTTGCTTGAAGTGCATCATCTCTGTTATTGTCCATATTCCTATCTAACTCCTGTATTACCCCTGGCTTCTGTATGTTTTTTTTTTTTTTTTTGCTCTGTGGTCTGTTGAGAATTGAAACAGAGGACTCTCACAAGAGCAAAGCCCTTAAAGACACGAATAATTTGTCTTTCCTGTTCAGTGTTCTGTGAGAATCCTCTGTTTAACTGCTGCCTTCGACATACCATGGGGCTTTGATATTGCCTGTGTCTCTCCGTGCTGTGCTTGCGTCAGTGGTAGAGGTGGGATGGCAACCTGAAGTTAATTTCTCTCTCCTTGTAAGCAAGGGACTTTTTTTGACAACCATGAATGATGAGAAAATGTATCTTGCACACAAACCCTTCATGGCAACAGACTGCAACATTTACCACTTATGAAATATAATAGGCCAATTCACAAGGCAATTAAAGTCAGCTTTCTTCTGGCTACCACCTGTACTACTTGAGCATCTGCACAAATTTCTGTATTTGTGTCTGTGTGTTTGTTTTGCAGAGGAAGTCCTGCAAAGTCCAAGTCTGTATTTAACGAAACCCACGAGCGAAGAGATAGCTCAAAATAAGACTGCTACCTTTGCCTGCTTTGCTGCTGGCTTTTCTCCGCCTGTGCACACATTTAAATGGATGAAAGAAGAAGGCGATGGACAAGCAGGAAATGGCCAGTTGGTACAGCTTTACTTCCACAGTGAATGGCACTAACTTTGCTACCAGCTACCTGCAAGTTCCAGAGAATATGTGGAAACATCGAGACACAAAAATCACATGCATCTCCGAGCATAAGACCGGACAGAAATCCAGATCAGTGGGATATCAGTTTGGGACGGGTAAGGTTTTATTTTTATCAAATGCATGTTTATATTATTTTACAGAAACCAGTAGCCAGTGAAGTAGATTAGTAAAAGTAGCGTACAAGTAAGGTAAACAGCCAGTGTTTGTAATGTTATCAAGTAATGAAGTAGTAATAATAATTCTATTATTATTCTATTACTAAATATATCAGTAATAATTATTGTAATTCTATCATCATTTAGCCCACAACCTTTGCTTTAGATTAAGTTAAGATGGGCTACAATATACAGTATATACATTTTTTTAAAGATGTTAATTGTACATGAATGATTAGTGGGGAAAAGCTCTAAATGTTGTTAATTGTCTGCTCACAGGTGACTGCGATGAAGATGCTGCTGAAGTGAAGGCTGACATCATAGGTCCCTCTTCCGAGGATCTTCTTGTTCGTAAGGAGGGCTGGGTTCAGTGCAAATTCAACGGTGACACTGCAGACGTTACGAAAGAAGGTATAGAATGGAGGAAAGATGGCAAACCAACTGTGTGGAACGAGCAAGAAGGCCTTCTGGAAGAATCTGGCAGCATCACCATCAAGCTTAAAATCAAATTTGAAGAATGGCAGAATGGTACAGAGTTCAGCTGTTTTATCCCTCATAAAAAGGTTCCTTCAGGATTAACAAAGTCCTACAAACGAGAAAACGGGTAAGTTGAACATCTGCTCTTTGCACTATGTTATTTAATTATGTGATTGCTGGACAATGTTAAAAAAAAACACACATTATTATTGGCTGTGCATCACCTGTACATCCGCCTTGTTCAATTTAAACATCAGATTGAATCAGAACCTGATTTCAATTTTGGGGAGGTTTTGCCAGTAGACAGGCATGTTCAGATAAGGCACCAGGGCTGACCCGCATGCAAGGACTAACATGGTTCTCCCGGTTTTCAGGAGGAGAGCACGTTAAGCCCTCCGTCTTCCTAATGCCACCCCCAGAGCGTGAGCTCAGCGAATACATGACCCTAACTTGTTACGCCAAAGATTTCCACCCCAAGGAGGTGTTTGTGTCTTGGCTTGCTGATGATGAGCCAGTGGCAGATCAGTACACATGGAACATCACCAGTGTAATGCATACTGGCAATGGAAAATACTCGGTGTACAGCCAGCTTACCGTCAGTGCATACGACTGGGAGAACGTGGTGTTTAGCTGTGTTGTGTACCATGAGGCCAGTGAGGCCAGTGTCCAAATGATCTCCAGGTCCATTGACAAGGCCTCCCAGAAGCACAGCATAGTCAATCTAAGCATGAATCTTCCACAGTGCAAGAGCATCTGATGTGTCAATGCGTGTGTTTGTGTGTGTGTGTCTGCACGTAGGTGTCACTCTTGTGTTCTTGCGTGCTTGATTCCACGTGAATTAAAAGGACGTTTGTGATTGTGTAATATTGTGTGCTTCCCATTTGCTTGTGTGTGTGCTGTTCCCCTCGTTTGCAAAAATCAAATTGAAAGCAATAAAAAAAGCATGTCATTATTCACGTTTGTAATTGTCAGTCATTGTATGCTTCCCAATTCTGATATAACAGCCACTGAGTATCTACTATTTTAAGGGAATATGTTTCAGAAAAAAAGTGATGTAAGTGTTGAGTTTCCCTAATGGCATAGCTGGTGTTAGATATTTGGTCAAGATGAAGTCCTGGATTCTTAACTTCCTTCACTTAAGTAAATCAGTCAGATGTTGGATGAATAGAAAAGCAAAATGCAAGAAAAGCCCCCAGTTGACCAGTTAGCTTTCACAAGACCACAGAGCAAAATCACAGGTCAAAGACAACAGACAAAACAAGAATACTTTACAAGAACATCCACTGAGCTGAATGTGCTTTCTGTGTCACATATCTGTGTCAAATGTTTGTCGCTAAGCTAGCCAGAGTTGTGCTGTGTTTGTATCAAAAAGCTGAGGTGGTCCTCTTCCTCTGCTCATTCACATCATGGACTGACATGTTGGCTATATTGCACCAAGTTCCGCATCAACAGCAGCAAGCCAAGACACAAACAAGAGGGTGTGTAACTAAAAACACATTCACCTCTTTCGCTCCTCTCAATTGACGTGCAAGACTAGTCAGGTATGAACTTAAGGCAAACACTGCAGGAGCAATCTGTGTACAAGTACTGTGTCTCTTAAACCCCTGCAATCTGTGTACAAGTACTGTATCTCCAAGGTGGTATGCAGAATTAGAATACAGACCGGCTTGTGCTGAGCTGTCTAACTGTCACCTCTGCCCCTTGTAGACATCTGCCTTGTGTGGACAGATTATCAAAGCATGGATGGCGATGGCATGGCTAATACAGCATTCACCTTCATCTTCCTCTTCCTCATCATGCTCTTTTACAGTGCTGGAGCCACTATCATCAAGGTAAAGTCAGTAGCTAAATAGCGTTTGCCACAGCGGAGGGGCAAACTAAGCCCCCACCACCTGAACAATCAGAAGTGTTGCATTGTTGTATCACACTGCTTCTTAGTGATATTTTATTGATATACTGTATTAATGGAATGAACCAAAAATAACATGATGATGGTTTACACACTTGCTAGATAGTTCAGCGATCCTTGAGGGAAAAAGATATTGATTTTGTCTTCACTGGATAAAGGTACTTGTTGCAATCACTGTTGTGGAGCTATATCTTTTGAGTTCACGCCATCTCAAGCCAGCACTTGATCGTGGGGGGTGGGTGTGCAATCTTTACTGGTCTGTGCAGACAAAATGCAAAATGCAGGAACAAATACTGTATTTTTCTGCAGTTTTATGTCATTCCAAATGTCTTAGCTTCTACATTTTGAGCTCCTCAGACACAGAAGCAGACCCGTTCTAATGAAAATTATATTGTTATTGATATTCTCTGCACTTTAATTACAAATGATCTTCATTACACACACGAGGATGAGGCCTTTACTAATGGCTGATGTGTTACATCTCTTATTTCAGGTGAAATGAAGAATCCTTCCCCCAATGTACCCGTACATTTTATTCTCCTTCATATATTAATTGCCTGTGTCATCAACCTGTGCATTTTTAAAGCTTTTGTTAACTAATGCTATTTAGACTTTGTACGTACGTATTGTATGTGATTTGACATTTTGGATTTCAATAATGATGGCAATAAAAATGATTAAAAAGGGATGGAGTTGTGTTCAGTGTGGTGCTTTATTTCTAAAGTCAGCAATTTTTTTTCGTTTGTGACCTGACCTGAAAAAGTATGTGTGGGAATCTGAGGCATGGTAAGTTGAAATAAAACAACAAAAAAATGTACATCTTACAAACCCTTTAACATAAACTTGACCACCAAGCATAAAGTGACAAATACAAAGGGACTTTAATATAAAGTACTCATGAAGATACAATCCTTCACTAAATTACACGTTTACATAATTGCTATTTTAATTGAAACACTACCAGATCTCTTTGAACCTGTTCATAAATATGAATGTTTCTTTGGTTTCCAGTCGAGCATATACGACTTCCCAGTCTCTATGTGAATGCTCCCATCTGAGGAAGAACGTCTTCACAATCAGACGTCTACCTTCGCCTGCCTTGCCCGGACTTCTCCCCCTCCAAGCACAAATTTTCATTGGGAGCGCAATGGCGACCACATTCTGGAGGGCAGCAGCTGCGAACAGAAAGGCTCGGAGGCTAATTACAGCGCCAGCAGCTACCCTAGTCATCAGCGAGGCGAAATGGGCGAACGGCGACACCATCAGATGTATTTTTGAGCACACGACTGGGAACCTGTCCAAAGAGGTGAATCACTCAACTCTAGGTGAGCACTGTTTACGTTAAAAACTCATCAATGGAGGCCTGAAATCAGATGATGATAAATAAATCATCAAACAGAGCAAAGGTGAACCCCTTTGGTTTGAGTTTGATTAGCGTTAAAAAATAACTTTGCTGGAAGTCCTCATGAAAAGATTTTAGTGCATTGAGCATCTCTGAGATCACTAAGTTGATGTTCCATCGTAACCTCAACTCAAACCTCAAGCTGCATTCTTCACTTGTGAGGGCATACAGACGTGTTTTACAATTTAGCGAGAACATAATTCACGGTGATTCATATGTTTTAAGAAGTAGTAGTAATATTTTAACACCCCTATAAAAAATATAGTGTATAAATGTCTGCTCTAGCTGTAGTTGAGCCATTTAATGTCTCGATGATAACATTTGGATTGTCATCAATGATTAAACTATCCATCATGATTGTACAGCTATCAAACTATTAGTTATCATCAGTCATAAAACTATCCTCATGATCATCATACAAACAGATATTGAGGCACATAATAAAACTTCTGGTTATATTTGTCACTATATTTATTCATAATAATTGGTTATACATCATGCGCAGAGAAATATTCTTATCAATCTTAATTGTCCCATTCGTTGCAATTAAAGAGACATATTCTTTAATCAAGGAAGCACTGACTGTTGCACATGACGTTTAGTCCCCCCGCCCCAGTGGGCGGCAGGTTTAGGGGAAGGAAGAGACATGGAGCCGGTTGCATAACGGCCACACTTGTCAGATGCAAATTGTGGTCAAGTATGTCAAGAGGGCCCCGGTGTTCTGGAGAATCTGACATGTTTCTCAGCCCCTCTGGGGCAGCTGGTGCTCTGGGAGAGGGTTTCACTTCTGCTCTGAGCGGCTTTCAGGAGCTTTTTGAGGTCATGGGTTTGGCCTTGTCCTGCCACCTGGCGTGAGCCGAGCTCACTGAAGCTTGATCTAGTCTCCATTTCTTGGCTCTGCTGTCTTACTCCTCATGTTTTTAGACTCTTTACAATTGTGGTTATAATGACTACAATTATTTAATGCAGTGGCTGTCATGTAATAATATTGGTATATTATTGGCACTCTAATAATGGTACTCCACAGACATATGACAAGACAACACAAAACACTTCAACATCAGATTGGTTCATGATCCATCATAAAAATTTAAAAAAATGCAACCGAGGCACCTTCTCTCAGCTGCAGGTGAACCAGAGTTGTTCTTCACCCCCCACTGTGGAAGGGAGAGGTTGGCTCCAAGGCCCAGCTACTGTGTGCTTCCGACGGCATCAACATGAAAGACCTGGCTGTGGAATGGACCATAGATGGTCAGCCCCAGACTACCTCCGAGACGACTGGACAGATCAGCCAACTGGAAGTCGACACGGCTCTATGGCGCAAAAGCAGCAATTACACGTGTAGGGTGAAGTCGGGCAAGACCTGGATTGTGGAAAGCATCCAAGTGTGTTCCGGTGAGCGCCCAACTGTGTTTTGAACTGTGTTTTGAGATGAAGTAGCATATTCCTTTACAAACTGATTCTCAATCATGAAACTATCATAATCACACAGCTATACAAACTACCAAACCATCAGTTATTATCAGTCATAAAAACTAGACCTCGAAGTGCTGAAATTTGGTTTCTTTATTAACTAAAGCAGGAACTGTTGCTCTTTCTTCTGCTTTTTGGGCAAACTGCAGACGGTCATTTCCAAGCACCTCACGTCCAGCTGGAGAGGCCCCGTCTCCGAGACGTCACGACGCGTGACAAGGTTGTTGTGACGTGCAAGGTGGCGGCAGCCAGCGCCAGCAAAGTGGTGTGGTGGGTGGACGATAAGGAGGAGACGTCGCACGTCACCGAGAAGAGCGAGGCCTGGTGGCAGACTCATCAGCAAACATCACTCTCAACGCGAGCACGTGGAAGACCCTGCGAGAGGTCAAGTGCAAGTGGACCACCCGTGCTACCCAACCGAGGAAGCGATACAAATATCAGGTGGGAGGGCCCTAGAGGGCTTCTGCGTGCCTCTCTCTGATACAGTGTGCACATTCAAAATGTCATCTGATGCAAATTGCCAGCTCTAACACTAACTCGGTCTCTCTTGCTCGTTCTATCAAATCAATTTGTGCTTCATTGACACGAGAGAGTAACGTCTTGTTGCCAAAGTATTACAAAAAGTGATAAACTGTATGGAGATATTAGCATTTGAGAATGGAAACAAATATTTGAATATATAAATACCTGAACAACAGCAATATCAGAAGTAAAGCACCAATGAATCAACTCTCTCTCTCTCTCTCTCTCTCTCTCTCTCTCTCTCTCTCTCTCTCCAGAGACTGCCAAGCAAAACCCAACAGTTACTATCAGGAGATCTTTAGAAGACTTGAAGAAAGATGGCGGCGCAGTGCTGGAGTGTCTCCTAGGAGACCTGTCCTCCAATGAGATCTCAGTGAACCTTCAGGCCAATGGGAAGGATCTCCTTAAGACTAGGTTGTATGTCGATGTCCCTGTCCAGAAAGACCAGCAAAGCCTAACAGCTGTAAGATTCACCATTCCCAAAGACCAGAAAAGCGCGGACAAAATGTTCGCCTGTAAAGTCAACTTTGCAAACAACCAGAAGATCTCCAGTCCCACAGGAAAGCTTTTTGGTAGGCAACATACTCCGACTTTACCCACAGTGAAATGTCACACATTGTTTCGGACATTTTAAAAATGATTTTTATTAAAACAGAACACAAAGTGATGTTTTGTCATGTTTTGTAGCTCCCCCAACACTGGAGTTGTTCTTGGCCCCTGGGTCCAGTTCTACAAAGCTGGTGTGTGTTGGCTCAGGTTTCAACCCGCAGCTGAAGTGGAAGCACACCACTAAGCTCAAGCTGAACGAGAACAGGAAGGTTTTGCTGGAAAATGACGGTCGCCTCACTGTGACCATCGAGATGGACGTCCCACAGAAAGAGTGGCACAAAGGCATGAACTTTCCCTGTGAGGTGGAAGACCAGGACCAAAATGTTAAGAACAAAGAGACCAGAGACATAAGTATTTGTTCAGGTAATGCTCCGAGTTTCCAAGCATTCTCTGTGGGCTCGTTGCTATCCTGCACCTCATGCTCATCTCCACGCAACCTTCTGATGTGTGTCATGATTTGGTAATGGCAAATTTGAAACGTCCAGAATTAAATTATTTATTTATTTTCAAATCGACAACTGGTGAATGAGGCCACACTGAACTGTTAAGCCCCCCATACTGGTGGATATATGTGTAATATTAAAGTCACTATGGAGCATGTGCATCTCTCATGCTTTGACTGCATGATAGAGTTTTGTGACTTATCTGTGATTTACAGGGGCACAGCTTGGGCTGTAATTTCTTGTGACATTTCTTTTTAAATTGCATCCTCAAAATCTATGCAGTAATGAATTCAGTATACATGTTCTTCACAGATTTTGTGAACAGCAGACTTATTGAGTGAGTTTAGAGGGCCCCTTACGGTTGTATAATAAAAATACAGTCAGGAACATCGTCCCAGTGATAGGCACAGTTTAGGAGCTTTATTTCTCAGACAATCACATTTTTGGCTTTCAGAATGTAAAGTAGTTAAACCGTTGGGATTGCAGAGGCGACTCGTGTGCTGCAGAGGTTTGAGGCTTTGTAGCGGCAAGAATAGACTGGAGAGTTTCATGCAAACTATGTGTATCATCATTTGCACTTCACGTCCCCTGAGTACTCCACCTCTCACATTCCTGTCATGGGTCAGTGCTAAATGACTGAGCCTTCAACAGAAGAGCCATGAGGTCTATCAAGGTCAATGTTAAATGTATTTCCTAAACATTGGGGATGTGCTGTGTCAATATACACATGTCAAGGAATACTGTGTGCGGACTTTGAATACACCAACAATACTTCAACGTTAACATTTTGTAGAATGTTAAAGTTGAAGTATTGCTACCCAAATGTTGTCTAATTGGCATTTAAAACTGAACTGCAATCACAAAAGTGCATATGAGCAACTAATGTGCTAGGGCATAGCTTTACACCAGCTTACTAAGCATGTAAGAAAAGGTGTTTTCAGGGAATGAACTAATCTATGGACCTACATTGACTTAAAGTTTTACATGGCACTGTTCAAGACTACTCCATTTTCTAAACCTCTTCTTGAAAGTAGACAAAAGATATACAGAATTAAATTTACTCTAATGACTCATTATTACTACAGAGTTGGCACATACACTGTCACTACATATTTACGTATTACGTTAATTAGGGATTATTTGCCGGTAGGTTGGGAATGAGGCATTTGTGTGTTTCTCTCTGCAGCACTTGCCGGCACCCCGGTGTGTTTAGAGCGCTGCAGAATGAACGCTCTAAAGAATATCTGTCCGCTCATCCGATAGAACACGGAATTCAAAACCTGCCCTTGTTGAAGACAGCACTGAAAGGAAGGAATGTTCAAAACTCAACCTCCTGAAAGGTTAAGTCTTAGGGTGCAGATTTAACCTGCTGTGTGCTCTCTTGTCTTTTCTTCTCTTAGTGTCCCCGCACTCTGTGTTTGCGGATATTTATCTCACGGGCCCCTCTCTCAGAGACAAGGACAAGAACAACGTGCCGGTCACTTGTCTGGTGGTCGGCTTCAACATCTCAGACCTGCCCGTCATCTGGAAAGTGGGTGGGGAGGTCACCTCCGAGGGACTCACGACGCTGCCTCCGTCCGAAAATGACAACGGAACCCAGAGCGTACGCAGCGAGCTGAGCCTGCAGGCCAGCACATGGCACGGACACGCCGAAGTCTCATGTGAGGTCAGGAGGGCTTGTGACCGCGACGCACTGGCCAGACGCATCTCAAAAGCAAAAGGTGAGTCGCCGACCAGTCAGTCATGCTGCAAAAGTAACAAATGTGTCAAACAGGTTATGTTCTGTACATGCTTGTGCATGAGTGAACTCCTCATACCTCATAGGATAATTATATCAGGTGGGAAGGCCCTATAGGCCTCTACCTGCCTCTCATACTTAAATGAAATAATACGCTTCACAAAGGGTTTAAACACACACACACACACACACACACACACACACACACACACACACACACACACACAAAATGTCCCATAACACAACTGTGCTTGCTGGACATCCTCAGACATGCAACGCCCCAGAGTGAGGATCCTGAGGCCCTCCGATGCCAATCTGGTCCATTCCAACGGTTCTAGCCTGCTGTGCGAGGTCTTGGGCTTCTCGCCAGCCGACGCGATCGTCCACTGGGAGGCCAACGGCACGCAGCTGCCTACCTCCCGTTACACCAACGGCCCCGTGAGCAGCGATGCCAAGGCCGGCACGTACACCACGCACAGCATCCTCCTTCTGCCGCCGTCTCAGCGGCACGAGGGCTCGTTCACGTGTGTGGTCAGACACGAGTCCTCTGCCGAACCGATCTCTGACACGGTGGAAAACCTGTTTGGTGGGTTTGGCTCTCAGGATTTTCCTTTGGGGTATCATACCCAAAGACTGTACAAAATATGGACATTGTGAGCTCAGTTCAAAAGTGAGGCACCTAGACAGAACCACAGGATGGAATAGACTTTACCAAATATGGTTGGGCTCCTTGCCGACCTGAACGATATTCTGGCTTCATTTCTGTCCATACTTTTTACAGTCATTGATCATACCATATTGTGTGCACTTCAACTTGGATAGCAATATTAGCATAGCGTCTGGAGTTTCACATGTGCTGATGAAATGTATCTATCTGTCTATCTGTCCGTCTCACTCTCTTCTCCTGTGTCTGTTCTTCCATCCTGTATCTGTTCCTCAGCCTCAGTGGTACACTCCAAGCCAATCGTCACCTTGCTGCGGAGGACGGCTGAGCTGGTGTGTCTGGTGTATGGCTACAGCCCTGAGTCCATCGACATCACCTGGCTGAAGAACGGCATCAGCGTCGAGGCTTCGGACCAGCGAACCGATCTGCCATCCAAGGGACCGGACGGGAAGTTCAGCGTCCACAGCCACCTCAACCTGTCGTCCGGCGAATGGGACAGTGGTGTGAAGTTCACCTGCAATGTGACTCACATCACAGGTGCACTGTCTGTCAGCACTTTCAAACCAGGTGCCAATCATCTCGGTTCTGCTATTCACACATTCACACGTCATGTGCTGACTTAGAAATCACTTAAAGCAGCAGTAAGGAGTTTTGGTCAACACCTAGTGAGCTATCTACCTAAAACTACCAAATGCCTTACAAACAGCACCAGCAGCCCGGCTGGCACTGACAAAAGCTTGCTAAAATGCTAGACCACACATGACCACAAAATGAGTTGCCTTTAAAAATGTGGCAAATTGTTGCATAATGTTGCTTTAAAATATGTTCATCTTAGGAATGTTTGAAATGTGCTCTCTTAGGGATCATCGTTTTCTTATTGCCTTGTCTCTGCAGCTTACCAACAGTGTTTGTTTTTTTGCTGTCTTTCCTTTTCAACTCCATGAAACCATGTTTAGAGCCAAAGGACGAAGTGTTGTTTGTTGATAACAACATGGCAGACGCTGTTCCTGAGGACACTGTGGCAGAAGCTATGAACATGGTCTGGGCTCTCCTCTTCCTTTTTCTCTCCTGTCTCCTCTACAGCTGCACTGTCACTCTGATTAAGGTGAGGAACACATCATATGATCACAGTCTACACATGGACTTGAGCTTAAGGACATGAAACACGACTAAAGGGCAATTTGGTCTGCCACAATAACCTGCGCTGTAAAGGGAAGACTGTTGATAGAGATTATGGCCCTAAGACCATTTAGATTTGTATTTACAAAATATCATTCCAAATGCCAAGACTCGCAGATAGACTGAAATTGCAGCATATAGCTACAGTATATATATATAGAGCGCCATGGGAATTAAGACATTTGTACAGCAGAAAGGCACTGGTATGTTGTGAATCATTTGATGACATTTTCTCTATGTAAGTCACATCACTATTCATTTCTCTTTCAGCTGAAATGAAGGGCTGCACGTAGAAAGCCTGCTCTTGCTAACCCGTGGGAAGATGGAAAGAAGATGACTGTGTGATTATTTCTTACTTAAAAGCTTCTTGGCGAGTTTAATCGTTTAGATGTTTTCTTTTGAATAGTTAAATGTTTTCGTATCATGCAATTTCATATGACACCTTTTGTCGTCTTGACTTTAGCACTTACTTGTTATGGAACTGAGAAGTGAAACTTCAATCTTAAATGATTTTATGCATACATGAGTTTATATAAATGAAAGTATATATTGAATAAAGACATATACCCCAGAACTGTGCAAATGTTACAACTGTTAATAAATATTGCAATTTTTTCACAAAAACTGTGTTTCTATTCTCTGCAACATTTGTTTATTGATACACCTGAATGCTCATGAAGCATGAATTGAAATACCCATAATTTCCACAAGAGGTCTCTCTCTCTCTCCATTTCACCCTCCCCTTCTAATTAGCTCTCCTTCTATCTATCTACCTATATATCTATATATCTATCGATCTGATTAGCTCTCCTTCTATCTTTCTACCTATATATCTATATATCTATCGATCTGATGTTGCACATTATCAAACAAATGAAATACCAACCAGAGCACAGATTATTTGTGGTGAATGTATCGCAACGGCCCGTATTAACGCCCGAGACCTATTAACAGCCTCACGCGGGTACATGTTACTTAATATTTATTTCTGTATCAACCAGGATAACAGATTTTAAACACCATACGCTCCTACCCAAAAGGGGTATTTAACTTGTATGTGTGCAAAACATTGCAGTTGTACAGCGTTATTTAGTGTTCTAGACAGCGATTTATTTCTGTGTGTACAAACCCTCATGGAACGAACTGGACGGATTCGATTTCGCGACGAGAATTTTGAGGGTTATAGAGCTTTCCATAGACATATATACAGAAAGGCTGTTAATGGGTTCCACCTCCGGTATCAGCTAATTTTGCGTGTCGGTCTACACAACGGAAAAAAACTGAAAACACGTTTCAGTTGAAATCCAAACAAGTTACCAGTCCTAATCTAGACACCCACCGCTACTGAAATATGTAAGATTGATTGATTAAAGATTTTTCGATCTATAAATGTTTTTAACTGTTTGTCACTTTTTTAATAGCTGGGGCGTTAATAGGTATCTTTACGATACAGACATTGATAATAATAATAATAATAATATTAATAATTATCCTTTTAAGCTAAGGGACTGTGGCTTTAGAGCACTACAGGGTTGATGATGTTTAGTCTCATGCCCCAGTGGGCAGCAGTTTGGGGGAAGGAAGAGACATGGAGCCGGTTGCATAACGGCCCTGCATGTCAGATACAAATTGTGGTCAAGTATGTAAAGAAGGCCCAGGGTTTCTGTCCAGGTGTTTGTAGAATGACATTTCTCAGCCCCTCTGGGCCAGATGGTGCTCTGGGAGAGGGTTTCACTTCTGCTTTGAGCGGCTTTCAAGAGCTTTTTTCGTAGCCAGTTATCAGACTTTATGCATGCACCTGCCTGGAGCTGCTCACTGAAGCCAGACCTGGTTCCAGTCACAGTCTCTCAACTCTCCCTTATATGGTCATGGTTGTGTTGTCAGACAGCACAGCACAGAACAGGAAGCCATTTGCATATTATTGTATGATATTGTCAATATTCAGCAAAAGGATTACTCTGATGTCTGTAGAACAACATATCTTCACATGTGTATGGTGAGGCCTCTAGCAGATTTACAGTTGCAGGAGATTTCTCCTGGAGCGATGATTAGCCAGATACATTTGTGACCACATCCTTCTAATCATACTTAACCTTACCCAACCCTTATCGAATTAATTACAAAACAGCAAACCTGAACAGAAACAGTGTTTTCTTTTAGTTAGCCCCTTGCAACTTCCATTGAGACTGAACCCTGCCGCCCATAATAATTACAAGAACAAGATGAGACAACAGAAACTCCAACTCCACACACACACACACACACAAAAGGTCTCATTTTTTGTGAGTGTGTGTGCTCCTTCTACCAAAAAAGTCGAATATCATTCTACTCTAAAGACTAGAAAAAAGCTTCCTGTAAATGTTCCTTTGAACTTAACAACTAGACTAGAAGAATGAGATTGTTTAAAAAGATATTTCACATTCGCAAGTTTACTTGACCACATCATTTCACATTGACTATGACCTTGTCTGACCTTGTCTGATGGGTTCAGAATGGCACAGGAATATACAAAGTATATTTTGAACGTATACAAAAAAAGTATGTGTTGCTTCCGGTGTATTTGTCGCTGAAAGTCCCACATCTCTCTCAAGATGTGCATATGTTGTATACCAAAATGTGTATATGTTGTATACCAAGATATGTATATGTTGTATACCAAGATGTGTATATGTTTCATATGTTGAGGCACCTCTGTGTAGTGTTTAGATTGAAGACACATCATCCAGCCTGCCCAACTGGAACATGTGTGAGGTAAAGGGCCTCAGCGACAAAACAGATTAACAACTGAGTTTTATGATGCCATCAGAGTGCTATTACGGGTTTGCATAATAATATCACAACTTAAACCGTCAGTGACAACACAGATACAACAGATAACTGTTTTGCATATTTTGTTCTCCAAATTCATTTGCGGGATGCAACCTCATCTAAGCTTCTTCACACTAGCCTAGCAGAACAGGATCTATGGGCCACATTTATTTTCAGTGGCGTTCAGTGCTTTAAGTTGCCTTTGATAGATATATTATATTACAGTTTTTCTCGATTGCTTAAGAACGATTTTGAAAACAGGGCAAACACTTTTCAAAACACCTCAGATCTTTTGGAAAATGAAACACTCTTGTAAAAACTATACCCTAATTTATCAAGACCATATTTTGTTACCATATGAAACACACATGTTGCTTTGACTTAATTCTGTTTGTACCAGTTACAAACTGCTGTTGCAAACCTAAAAGACTTTTAGCAATTCTACTTCTCAGTGATTGAAGTACACAGAGAAAGTGCAAATATACAATAAATTCACCAAACACTACACAAGACCAATGCTGCAAACTGATGAAAATATAATTCATTTCTCTCTATATACTTAAATCAGTCAATATGTCAACATGGAGAATCACAACAAAACATGTCCCAGTTTTCCTGCTACTACAGTAGTGTGCAGAACACTGTAAGCTCAGCAAATATCAGACAAACGTAAAATTCTGTATTCAGCAAGTACAGTACAGATAAAGTTGTTTCATTTGAACTTGATGTCTTTTCAGGATGTGTGCCAGTGTTGACTGAGAGACCTGATGGACATTATTGAAAATGGCATGGTCACTGATAATGTTAGCTTGAATCTCTCTGAGCCTGATAGCATTATTGGTCAAAACCATGTTTATGATCTCTCTCTCTCTTGTTCTTGCGTGAATATGGGCCCCCTTCCTCCTTTCAACTTAATTTGATACATTTGGAATTGCAAGGAAGTGACATTTTGATATACTTCTGCGTATAATGTATACAAGTGCTTTTAGTGTTTGGCAAATCACTGTGTGTATTGTTTTGCAAAAAGTGTGAGGTTGACATATGCTTATAGTGGTGCAAATCCGGGCCGATGTTTTGCTCCTTGAGTATACGGTTTTGATAATTGGGTAATACTTTTGATTTTAGTGTTTATGCAATCGTAAAAAACTGTAAAGGGTTAGACTGCTACCTGCTGGTGATAACTGAGTAATTCAGTCGAGAACATTGGATGACATAATTGTTCTGCCCTGCTTTTAGTTAGAAAAACGTAATGTAATATCTTGCAAAACAATGTGACATGAATTAACAATAAACATTTGTATTATGTGGATGATGCATAGAGAACACGAAATATTGTTCATAAAAATGAATTAATTGTATTCATAATAATATGCATTGATATCTAAATAAAATGCTCCGATACAGTTAGAGTTATCAAAGTATATATTTTTAAATATAACTATATGTTTATCTTGGGTAAATTCTACTTGTGCTTTTGTTATGCTTTTGGTCTGATATCTTGCAGAGAAAAGAGTCAAACACTGAGACTCCAGTTAAATACCCATACAAGCAACTTCTCTGGTGCTGTGTTATAAACCTAGAGAAAGCAATCATTTTGGCTTTATTGGATTCTTAAGGGGATTGAAGTCTCACACGGTGCTTGCAGTGATCTGCATCTAACCCTTCTTATTAAACCTATTTCAGGTCCTTGGAGCCAACACATACCACATGCCAAACAGTATGTGGGCATGCTGTACTAAGTCAAACAACACTGCATGCAGTGCTTCTACAGGTTTCACGCTGCACCTCACTGGCTCACAATGGCAATGGCATACTCTCCAGATTTTGACCTGTTCCAACCTAGGTGATCTGGGTAGCCAGAACAGTGTAATGGCTGATCCAGAAAAAAAACGAATACTCTTCTGGGCTGGTATGCAAAATCCACTGTATAAGGTGCATGAGCTTTCAAGGGGGATTGTTAGTTATGAAAGAAGGCCTTTGCTTAAACCATTCCTATTATATTTAGATCTTTTTGAGTACCCGTAGGTAGCTTGTGCATAAAAGCTAGAAAAAGGGTAATAGCACCCCCATGTGGCAAAAATGACACAACACAGCTCAACACAGGACCAATTACAGTGACAATCGTGGTATAGGGACAGGGCCAGATGCTGAGTCCACTTCTTAATCTTCTTACCAGAAAGCATATGCAGAAGATTAAGCAACAAGAGCAGCCTGTTTGATAAGATACTATAAGTAGTGCTTTCTACTCAATGTGAAAAACAGAACATTCTCCTGTCCGTCCGTGACCGAGACGGACGGTTCACTTGGTCCCCGGGCGCTGAGAAGCTGCCCACTGCTCCTGGAGGGTCCTGAAGGAAGGATGGTCCGGGATGGGTCAAATGCAGAGCGTACGTTTCACAGCGACCTCAGGCCTGCGTGTGTTTGTGTGTGTGTGTCCTGTGTCGCCTCCATAAATACACGTGTGTGTTGCAGTGTGCCGCTTGTGGCAATAAAAGAACTGACTGAAGTCAGCCTTGTTTGTTTTGTTGTTGAAGTGTAAATAGGGTCAGATGTCAGAGCAGTGTGTAAAAAGTAAACAATGACAGCCAATCATATAGGCCAAGATCCATCCCAACACAGGCAGGCATAGTGTACATCTACTTGGGTGGTGTGATCACAGGGAGGTTTTTTTTTAATGCTGCACATGAGTTGTTTCTCTTCCTTCCTCAATCAGAATGAGGGCTTACTGGCAAAGATGGCAGTGAGGTCATCCAGGATTCCCTGGGTGACCAAGGAAACTCCTTTCTTAAAGAGACAGCGTACAATATAGCTTCTGGATTTGCAACTGGACTGTTTCTCCTCCTCCTTTTTACTCGCATTTGTCAAATTAGCACATACATTGAGAATTTAAAGGATGAATTATAGCACTAACAGCTTTAAATTAGGTAACAGTTGTTATTTATGCTTTACTTTGTGTCTCCCGCACTTTATTCCTCTGGTTATTTCTTCTCCCCTTGTATGTTCATCCTTTTCCTGACCCTCCCTGACACTCATCTTGTTACCATTTCTATACTTAAGGATTAATGATTTGCTCCTTGAGATTAATCATTGACTTTAGGCTACTTGTTGCTAGCAAAACTAGCATGTGACAAACCAGCAAAAGTAGAAAGTATAGTATCTGCAAAATGAACATTTTGGGGGATTGACTGTATGGTCCTTTACAATAAAACATTACATAGACCCATTATTTCAGTAAGTAAGAATCAGAATCAGAATCAGAATGGGATTTATTGCCAAGTAGGTTTACACCTACTTGGAATTGTTTCTGGTGTGAAGGTGCATACAGTAAACATAAAACATAAAAACATAGAAACACAATAAGTACTACACATAACATAAAATCACAAATAAGTACTACACATAAGAAAAGTACTACACATAAGAACCAAGAAACACAATATATACGATACAAATATATAAACAATGAATATAAAAAAAAAGTGGAAAGTAGAGTGCAAAAAGCAAAACAGGAGTGCAATGTGGATGAGCAATGTGCAATGTAATGTGTGTTAATGTAACACAGACTTAGGGTGTGGGGGTGGGATAAGAGTCCAGGTCAGGTGGGGGTCCCGGGCCTTGTTAATAAGTGTTGTTGTAGCCGACATTAAATTGTAACTGTATTTCCTGCCATAAGAAAGAAAGGACAATTGGAATAAATATGCTAATATGTCAATGTCGGTGTGTTTTGGTGCATATTTACCAGTAGGCTATGCTGTGAATTTCCAAATGTCCAAATCTCATCTGATTAAATCTATGCTAAAGTTTCAAGGTTAGGCCTTCAGTGGCATTTATAATGTAAACCATGTAAACCAATCAGGGGAGTTCTGTCACACTTAAATTATCATAGAAATGCATGTTTTAGCTACACTTGCTACGTAGTCAACTGACTACAAACTATTATTATCAAAACAATGGCACTACTAGACATTGTAGTTTTGGTCAAATGGAACGGCCCCAGCCAATGAATTAGGCTACTTGCCTTGATGTAGCTTAACCTTTGCCTGGGCAACATTTGTTTGTTGTTCATCTAAGTCAGCTTTATGCTGATGTATTCTAAAAAAAAAAAAAAAAAAAGGTCAAGCTAGAACAGTTAATCAGGCATGTGTCAAACACTTATTGTATTGTTGGTGTGTGGGCTGAACAGTCTGCAACCTCGAACAGGATCAAATTCAACATGCACTAGTCAGCGATAGTGCGCTTCCTTCCACCATAAGCCAACATTGTCATGCTCACTATGTGCACACCACCAAATAAGTTAAAGGTCAAAGGTTACTAGTGTGCTGAAGTTTCAAAAATGTCTCAGCATTGTGCGAAGCCTGTGTCTTTCCTTTAGTCAATTTTGTACATTTGTTAGTGGACAAGGAATATATTGATAACATCAAATGCTTTGAACAGAAGGTAAAGGCACACAGTGTGTCTTTAGAATCCCAATATTCCTATAACAGCCCACACCATTGTTTTATCAACAATTTCTCTGTTCGTCTGTCAATGTACATTACATCAAGAAGGCCTCCCAATGGCAGCGACCAGAGTATGGGATCAAATCAAAGTCAAAAACATTTGGAGCTTGTGAAACAGTAGTGTTGCCAGAAATAATAATGTGGGTGAGCCTGTAGGTGTGCAAGGAACGAAGCAAAAAGTGATCAGTATATCAACCATAACATAATTGCATTTCTTATTATTCTTATTTAAGATGTCATTAAAACATTATTAAGAGTATTTGTCTTTGCTACTATCAATTTTATACATTGTATCAATAGCAGGCAACTGGTTTTGTTTACTGTTGCTTGGCAACATGTGGTAGTTTCAAGTGATAAGGTGGTGGAGGTGAGCTACAATATTATTTATATAGTTATGGTTACAATATTTAGCAGATGCTTTGTCCAACATTACATAGATATATAAAATACAAGAAATAGTATAAATGAAAACAATATAAATGGTCGATAATAATAATGAAAATAATAATACTGATAAAATAATAATAATAAGGCGAAAACTATTTGATTATATTTATATGGTATGCCTCAAACAAACTAACTAATTAGACAGATGATGTTTAAAAAGGTGAGTATTAAAAATGCTTTTGAACTGTACCAAGGCTGTTACTGGAACGGACAGCACTAAGTACCACTACTGAGGAACAAAAGTCTCGACTGCCATCTCTTGCTGCTGAGAGAAGGCAAAGACAATAGGCGCTCGTCAGAGGAGTGAAGTGGTCGAGAGGGGAAGTAGCGCTGAAGCACGGTATTTAAATTGGATGGTGCCACCCCAGTGGCTGTCCTACACATAGACATATATATATATATATATATATATATATATATGTATATATGTCTATGGTCCTACAGGCGAGGGTGAGGGATTTACAGTCAATTGTAGCAGCTACAGGGAGCCAGTGGTTGATCAAAGACCAAACCTGCCGCCGCATTCTGTATAATCTACACATGCAGACGGGCCTGGTAAAATGGCATTGCAATAGTCTAGTTTAGAAATAATCAGTGCCCAAGAAGTTATGTGACATATTGTGTGAGATAGGGGGTCTTCCGAATATTATGGAGTGTGAACCGACAAAAGACCTTGAGACAGAAGCTACATGCACAGAGTCTTCCACGTGTAGGTGTGACAGCCCAGCCAGTAGAAACAGGGCTGAAACCGATGGCGCATCTTGACAGCCCTCACTGAGCCGTGGACCAACTGAAGAACTCGGGAGCACGGGCAGTGAGGCCCCCAGGAGCTGCGGGACATCACAAAGACCCCCAGGAGCCAGTGGCTAGAGTCCTAGACGGTGAGACAGGGCCACTGTGTGGAGGGACCTGAAGCCCTAGCTCTCTGGACATTTTACATTTAGTCATTTAGCAGACGCTTTTATCCAAAGCGACTTACATATGTGCGACTTACAATGTATACACATTTTACATTTACACTGATGGCACACTGCACATCAGGAGCAATTACGGGTTCAGTGTCTTGCTCAAGGACGCTTCGACAGGGAATCGAACTAGCAACCTTCTGATTACTAAAGGACTTCTTTACCTCCTGTACCACTGCCGCTCCTAGGAGCTAGGGCTAGGGCTGTCTCCGCTGCTGGATACTGAGGGAGGCTATTGCTTTCACTCAGGGTGGCAGCTCGCATAGCAGTCTTCGCTGAGTCTCAAGCCTCATGGCACTGGCAATGCTAGCACTGCTCTGCTTCTCATGGCTGTTGAGACAGGACATCTGCATCGGTGTGAATACGGCCCGCTCAGTTACGAAGCTCAAAGTCTTCATTTTGCAGTCTCAAGCCACCGAGCAAGCTGCCCCTTCAGCTCTTTGAGGTTAAGCCGCCAGGTGGGAGAAGCATGATCAGTGCGCAGCAGGAACCGTCTTCCACATATAGGCTCTAAAGTGGCGAATTCACAGGATAATAGCCAGCAGCTCTCGACAAGTAACACAGTAATTTCTCTCTGGTCGGCTGAGCGAGCAGCTCACCTGTTCACCATGCTGCCCCTCTTGGCACGTCACGGGCATCTGTTTATGTGCATGCTCGTGAATTGGCCAGGTTTGAGCCTTTCTTACAGCCAATGACATGGATTGAGCGTTCCCAAACCTGGCTGCCCTTTACAAAATATATCTCACAATTCCTGTGAGTAGAGCACAGGCAGAACTTTTCTTCAGTCCCAATACTCTATTAAACACGTTTTGCATGCCACCATGGGCGCGGACTGCTTTGTAACTTGCGCTGCTTTTGATTGAAAGAGAGAGCTGCAAACATCAATCAGAATCAGAATCAGAATCAGAATCAGAATCACGTTTATTGGCCTACTAGTTTGCACAAACAAGGAATAGGGTGGCCAACAAGTTTGTGGGAATGAAATGTCAGCATGCTGATGTTCTCAGAGTTATAGGCCTATAACACGGTCACTTTGAATGTGAAATCAAAAAATTTGCAATTTATTGTAAAATGTATTGTCAATTTAAAGGTACAGTGTATAGTATTTAGTGGCACCTAGTGAGGTTGCTAAATTTTCAACCAACTGAGTACCCCCTGCCTGTACAAGTCTGTACAAGAACCTATATGGTGGCCGTCAAATGCCGCTTGGCATGATTATGGATTAAGAATTATGCCGTGCACATTGCATGTTTATTATGTTTGCAGAAAATGAAGAAAACACACACACTAACAGATATAACTAAGAGAAATAATTAGATAATAAAAATGTGGATTTCATGTAATTCACTTACTTTGAATAAGTGTTTCGTTGATTTAATTTCCCACCAATTGATAAACTAAACACAGCTGCGGGAAAATGGCTTACTTCAGTGTACAAACAGGTTTTTCTTGATGGACCTAGATCATCGACCATCATATTGATATACTGTCAATATACATTTTATATACAGTCAATGGCCTAGACTATCAGGGACAGGAAGGTGTGTGCGTAAACAGAACACCCACTGTTCCATTGACTGATAATTCGCACTCATCAGCAGGAAAGGAAAGCTCCGCCCCTGGTATGTCACATTTTATGGGATGTAAATTCATGTGTGGGCAAATTAAGGTTTATGTGTAGGTGACGTTATGATATAGGGTTTAGCTTGCTACAAACAATTGTATGGCCATTGACAGGTTCTATAAGCTACACATATAATGTTAATCGACATTCCTCTGACAGATAACTCTCACCCCAACTGTATGTTGTGTTTTTATCCTTGTTTGCTTACGTGCACGTGAACCACCACCAATAGTCCGTTTTCTCACAAATAAAACGAATGAGAAGGTATGGTCCATTCGTACTAGCAGCAGAGGACCTATTAGAAGACCCTTGTGTAAAGGTAGAAGTGTTCTGTCCGCCCAAAAACTTTTTACACATGTGCAAATTATATCTGTGTCCACAAAACGTTCACACATGCACAAAATATACAGCTTCAAACGTTTATTTTACATGTGAGTGTAGCGGGGGTGCTTGCTCTCTCTCTCTCTGTTGTATAGAAATTGACGGACGTCACAGCCGGACTTATCTGCGTTTATTGCTGTCTGACATTGAAAAGAAAAGAAAATCAGGCAGAGCGAGGAAGCCGCGTCCAGTAGGGAAATTCAGAGAAAGACATCCTACTCCTTTATACGAACATAATTTCACAAACTCAAAATAATTTAGGCTTAAATTGTATCCCATAAAAGAGGTTTATAAAATCCTTTCACTTGTTCGAAGTTGCTCGGCTACAGTATAAAACTTGAATCTGAAGGTTTTGCATCTTGCTTCGAAGCAATCATGATCTTTGCTAAATCTAGATGAACAATTTGTAAAGGAAACGGTAAATCCCAACAGTTTCCAGCTCATACCGTCAGATGACGCAGCCAATGTACATGAAAAGCTGCAGCTATGTCGTTTGCGGATTGGCTTTGCACATGGCCCAATGCGTCTTTCCTGAACGCTGGTTGGCTGCTGTTGTAAATTGTTACCAGGAAAAAGACTCACAATGTTGTCATTCAGTTATCAAATCAACAGCGCCTCAGCAAGCCCTAGCCAAATTAAGTAGCGTAGGCCTATTTTTCATCTATCAAACTATAGTTACTAGTCTATAAACTGAGGTAAAAACCAACCAGATCAAGCACGAGGTCTCCTCTTGCAAAACCTAAATAGGTTCTACCGTCAGTCCCAAATGATCGTGAATACGTAACAAACTAATGTGTTGCCCTTCAGGAAATGAGAAGTCTTTGTATAGCATAATTTAGTTAAAATCGATGTCCTTCATTTAAAAAGTCAAGATTTCAAAGGAAAAAAAAACTAAGATTTGGTTTGAAGAAGCCGGAAGTTATCTAAATGACGTTTGAAATGAAACTACGGAAGCCCCTTTAACTTCAAGAAAGAACTTTGATGGTTGTGTTGCAGACTGGCCGAGGTGATATAAGGACACCGTTGTGGTCAGGTTGTAGCCTACTCTGGACTAATTTTCCTACAGTTTTACACTAACGATAGAATAAGGCAAATTTCAACGCCCATATAGTGTTAAACCAGTTGATTTCAGACCATTTCATATGGAGTGGTATATGTATTATGAACATAAGAATATTTTAAACCACCCCAATAAGGTTTAACCATCTTAACCAAAATTGTTCTCTCTGTAAAGTCATTTGTCGTCTAATGTGTGGTCTGAAAATTAATGGAACTATACAATATAGAAAATGTTGATTTTAGATATATCGTGAATATTTAGACATAGTTTGAACCCGTTTGAAGTTGAATGTTCATCGTATGAAGGGTAATCGTTTGACTCTGAAGGCTTTACAACAGAATCATCTGCTCCCTCTCTTAATGATTAGGTGGTCTGATAACTGCACAACTCAATTTCGGAATATTCACCCTTAGTTAATTGTCCGGGCAACTCGTAGGGTAGTGCCAATGAATATGTTTTTACTGATATCTCATTTCAGTCATCTTACATGGATTAAGGTTGCAGACATTGACTGTATATACAGTCATAGGTTGCTAATGATGAGACGATTGATTCAATCGGTGACTCTGTGTTCTGCATTTCCCAGAGAGAGTGTTTGCCCTCGATAGCTCGACGATCTGTGGCTGTCCTGTGTTCACAATGAATGGCTGTTTCTAGCGAGACAGGGAGCGAGAGAGGGAGCGCGCCCGACTTCTCCATTGAAACGTTTTGAAACAGCTACCAGCAAGGGGGTGAGTCGGTTTCAAGGCCAGACAGACGGGGTCGTTCAAGGCTGCGGGGATTTCAGGTTGTCTTTATTACATTGGCGTCCTGATAGTCAGTGCTTGTTGCAGCGAAAAATCTAATCGGTTTTGGGATGTTTTCTCGGGGCATTGTTTTGGGGGAAGGTGTGCGGTGGGGGATGGGCTCATAAGAATGGCACCAACAAAACTTTAACCACTTCACCGACCTTACAGTAATGGCTGCATGCGGGTGATTGGCAGCTCTCCATTTTCAGCGCCGGTACTATTTTCTTTTAAAACAAAAATAATTACAATTTCACATTAGCTACCAACACATTAGGCACGCCATTCGGAATGTTAGATAATATTATTTAGTTCTCAGTTATTTATTTTTGTCAGATACCGGCGACAAGTGGTTAAATGGTGTCTTGATGAGCGACTTCCAACCCCCCCTACTCTCAGCGCTGGTTTAGTCTGGCTCGCCCCCAGTTGCTGCATTTGTCCCGGGATGACCTGTTGATGTCGGTAGCTAAAATATAGTAAGGTGGGAATGATTTATTCTTTTTATGTTGATAATGTTTCTTAGACGTAATTGACAAAGTACAGTTAAGGCTCAACGCTGTTGAGATTTTAATTAGGTTGCAATTTGCTAACCGTAGATGCGTATGACTTATTTTTTACAGTGCAACACATATTTTTGGTGTTTTCAGCTCACTGTATCGTGTTGAAGGTCCGGAGTGAACTGAACCCAGATTTGTTTTAGCTTGCTTGCCATGCTAGCGCGTTTGCTACAAACGGACATACCCGGCTAAGTAGGCCCCGTGAATGTAATGCATGGTAACGTTAGCTAGCATAGCGGCACTTTGACTAAGACCGGGCAGAGGCTACAGATGTGTATTCTTTGCCAAACTAAACGTCTTCATCCCTTGATATTCGCAGGTACACGGCTCGCTAAATAACCCGTAAACGTATTCACTCGGTGTTGTCGATCGCGCCTAGGTGTTGCATTTCTGATAGATCGGGTCATTCTGTAGTAGTTGCCATCTTTCGACGCCCCCCGGCCCGTGTCAGTGGAGCACTCCAACCGGGCAGATTGACTGACATAAAACGGGGCACGGCCAGCCGATACCGCGACAGACTCAGCCTTTTCTGCAGTCTTATCTAACGCAACGCCAGTTTGCATCAACCAGGAGGTGTGCGTAAATGTTTTAGACAGTGTAAATCTCTTTTCAAGTAAAAAAACAAAAAAAAAAAATTGTCTTCTTAGTGGTTAATGTTTAATTTAGGCCTAGTGAA
>NC_045152.1:1778432-1803432 GCF_900700415.2 Clupea harengus | reverse complement strand
GCGACGAGCCGGCCGACCTCCTGCCTGACCCCGCTGCCACTGGTGTCCAAGGTGAAGACGGAGCAGCCAGAGGCGTCGCCCTACTCGGTGGTGTGCACGCCCGTGGCCAAGCGCCTCTGGGAGGGGGGCAACCGGGGCGAGGGCGGGGGCGGTTCGGGGGGCTCAGGGGCCAGCATGAGGAAGGCAGCCCGCTTCTCCCAGGAGGCCGCCCGGAACAGCGCCATCCAGACTCAGACTCATCTGGGCCTCAGCCTGGCTCTGGCGGGTAGCGGCAACAGCAGCAATGGGAACGGCACCAGCGCGGCCACCCCCGAGGGCACAAGCCCCGGCAACCTCAGCGCCTACACTAGCGACTCGCCAATCTCTTACCACGACGACGAGGAAGAGGAGGAGGTGGTGGACGACGGCACAGAGGAGCAGTATCGACAGATCTGCAACATGTACACCATGTACAGCATGCTCAACATGGGCGCAGCAGGTGAGGGGGGGCGCACACCAAAGAGCGCTATCAGCACCCGAAGACTCACTGTGTAGTCTGGGCAAATGTAACCAATCTTAATACACCAGGTGGTTTATTTTGATATCTACTCTAGAGCCATCCTGTTGGTCCATTTTGCACCATTGTTCTAATTGGAAATCATTCCATCACAGCCCTCCAGTGCTCTGGAACTAGAGAATGAATATATATTATCAATTCTTCCAGCTAGCTGAGGGCTGAGGTTCTTCTTTGTCAGTAGAGTATACTGGCATGCTAAAATTAGCTTAGCAATTTACAATGTATCTAAATTTGGCAGTGAGAGGCATCGAAGGCAGGCATACAGGTTTTTGTGCTTTGTTTGACTATGCAGATTCACTTCAACTCATTCATTTCAACTGTTCTCTAACCAACTGTCTGTTCTTTTGCTCTCCACCCCCCCCCCCCCTGCCCCCCCGCCCCTCTTCTCCCATGGTACTGCCCTTTACCCCAAAGTGGCAGGTGAGCGTGTGGAGGCACTGGGCGACCACTCCGAAACGAGGAGTCGGGGGCGAGGGCGGCAGGACCTGGCCTCTCTGCCCACGGAGCTTATAGCACAGATCGGCAACCGCTGCCACCCCAAGCTGTACGAGGAGGGCGACCCTGCGGAGAAACTGGAGCTGGTCTCAGGTCAGTTGCTGATGTTTTTTTTTTAGGAGTGTGATATTTTTAATTCCCTATATGTTCAGTGTTCAGCAGCAAATGGCTACATCTGTTGTAGCCAGAAGGAGAAAAAGCTACTGTATTCATGAAGATATATAACGTTTATATATAAGAGTACTGTACTGAGTACAATATATAGACTGCAGATAAAAAGATAAGTAAATAGAGTTTAAATAGACAACCCTTCAGCAGGTGAGGTTTTTACTCGAATGTTCAAAACAATGTGTTCATATCCAATGCAAGATTCTAAAATTCCTTGTTATATTTCTTAGACCTAGCTCTTCTTCAGAACGTTCATTTTGCACCATTCTACTTCACCTGCTGAAGGGTTAAACTCATTGCTGAATATAGTACAAGACAACATGTACGTTGAGAGTTGGTGGTTGATGGAGCAGTTCGAAAGTTCATGTTGTGACAGGAACAGCTCAGTCTGCATTTTATCATGTTGCCACTTATTACTTTCAGCTAAACCTCGGGACCAGTTATTTCAAACCTGGCGGCATTCGGTTCAGTTGGTTCGTTTATGTATCAAACAGTTGTTGAAATTTCAGAAAGAGCCAGTCACAGACTGCTTTGTCCCAGAGCAGACAAATGTATGAGTTGGAAAATACCCTATTGTTCCAAACTGTAATCGAAGGATTTCAAAGATTTGGCACGTTGTTTTGGAAATAGTGATCATAATCCTATTAATTGATCCAAGGACAGGCCGTTTAGAAGGGAGTGTTTAAATTCTAAGGATTTGACTTTGGGGAGGGCAAAACATTCCAAGGGCCGCACTATCCAAGAACAAGAACAAAAGCAAAAGTCTATTTCTTTAATGACGCCCACACCCAGCACTAGTGCATTTTTCACACACCTGTGTGTACGTTGGCATGTCTTGCCCTGCAAACTGATGAACCATTTTCAGAAATGTGGTATGTGACAAAGCATGCTCCCTGTGATTTCTAGAACACGCGAGCCTGTTGGCAGATTACGTTTAGGGAGTGTGTGTGGTTTCCATGGGTAGGCCCATGGACGGAGATGCTCCATCATTCTGAGACGGTGACATACTGTCATATTTACACAAACTGTTTTTGCTCAACAAGTCTGTTGAATTGTTCAAACTGGAGGATGCCTACAGCTGAACATCTCTGTGTGTGTGTGTGTGTGTGTGTGTGTGTGTGTGTGTGTGTGTGTGTGTGTGTGTGTGTGTGTGTGTGTGTGTGTGTGTGTGTGTGTGTGTGTGTGTGTGTGTGTGCGCAGGCACCAACGTGTACATCTCGAGGTCCCAGCTTATGAACTGTCATATCAGCGCAGGCACCAGACACAAGGTTCTCCTGCGGAGGTTGCTGGCTGCTTTCTTTGACAGGTAAGAGGGCGATTGACTCTGTGTGTGTGTGTATGTGATTCAACTGTCCTGTGAATTTCAGAGCTTTCCCTGTGAAGTGGCTTTTATACTGCTGTAATAGATGCAGCGAAGCAAGTACCAATACTAAAGTTGGTGTCGTTATTTTTTCAGCGGCTCATTTCAGAAACTGATCAAATGATAGTTCTATAGTCCTGCAGAGTACAAAGCATTTTTTATTCCTAGCGAAAATTAAATCAAGTCTTCAATAGATACATGGCTGAACTATGCATGTTCTTTGTCAGCTGTTGGTGGATAAAGGTCAATTGTCAATTGCTAAATGTCAAAATGGAAAATTTGACTGTCTAGAGAGCCAAGCAGCAGTCAGCATCAGAATGTCAGGAAGCTACCTTTTTGGAAAGACGACACTTATAGTCTCTTCCCCGGTCTCCTTGCGTCAGATCACATTTCTCAGGATCGCGGTTCATTACTTTTCTGTCTGCTCATTTTGAAATGGGGTATAATGTTTGGACATGTGGGCTAGCTAACTATGTGTATCTTTTTAGCGATATACTTTTATTTGCATTGTTCTAGAAGCTCCAGTGCAGTTACTGAATGTGAATGTGTGTTGAGTGTCAGCAACATGAAAGATATTTCCCTGCTGTTGGTGTTGCTATGTAAATACTTAAGTGTATTTCTGTGTGTGTGTGTGTGTGTGTGTGTTTGCATCCACCCACGTTATCTCCACCGTCCCCCTTTCAGGAGCACTCTGGCAAACAGCTGCGGAACCGGCATCCGCTCCTCCACCAACGACCCCAGCCGCAAGCCTCTGGACAACCGCGTCCTGCACGCCGTCAAGTGTGAGTGTCCGTTCCGGGGGTATAGACCTCAGCTGCAGTAACACACACCCCCTCCTCCTCTTCCTCCTCCTCCTCCTCACACGGCTCTCTGTGGCCGTCAAGTGTGAGTGTCCTTTTCCGGGGGTATAGACCTCAGCTGGAGTAACACACCCCCTCCTCCTCCTCCTCCTCCTCCTCCTCCTCCTCACACGGCTCTCTGTGGCCACTTCTCCTAAAGCCGCAGCAGGAGTCTGGCTACTTCACAGATCATTCACAAAAAACCATTGGCGTGGCAGTCGGCTTGTGTGTTACTTTGGTGTAATTACAGATGAGAAAGATGATGTTATTCCATGCATAATTCACACAGAAAGAGCCGGAGCTTCTGCATGTAAAAAGAGATGGAAGTGTATACCCTGTGGAGTTTATTAACAGAAACTAGGTCTCACTAACTGGTGTAGTTTAGTGGCATTTTGGGGTATATATATAAATATAAATATAAATATAAAGACAGTGGTTCCCAAACATTTCATGACAGGCCTCTCTTGGATTATGAAAAGAGGGACAAATGCCCACAGGCCTCTGGCTTGGTGTGGAGTCCACCCAGTGTCTTTGATGAAGGATTGTAGTCTGAGGCTGGAGTTGGATGCCATCTCAATGAATTGGTCCTCTTCTCCAGTCCTCGGGTGCTGTTGATCCATTGCATAGATCGATCACCCAGCCATATTGGCCACTCTAGTAGGAGGGATATTTGTGGAAATGCCCCCCCCCCCCCCCCTCAGTGATGTGTTCAACTGTTATACACGGAGGCACTGTCATCGCGAGTTTATTGATCTCGGTGAACGGTGTCGTATTTTCAAAACGAGTCAATAGTCCGTTGTGCCAAGTTTTCTCTCCCATATTTCCAGCTTTTTGATGAAGCGGTTGATCTTTGTCAGCGAGGCGAGGGAGATACGTGGTTTGCTTCTTGGCTGCTGGTTTATTTCATACATTTTTCCAAAGATATCACAGAGACACGCTAGTTAGCAAACTTTCTTGCAAGCCCATCCATGCCCACCTCTCAAATGAAACACCATATTCTAACATACAGGCTAAATGGTAGGCCCTGACCATATTATGTAAATATACGGTAGGCTATTAACTCCTCACCAAATAGGTTAGTTATAGGCTACTATGCTTTAAGAGCACTGCCATACAAAATGTGATCAGTAATTGGTTGTTTTGGTTTTTCTCCCTCAACTGACCTCCTTTGCTGTAACTTACTGTAACACCCCACACTTTGGGAAGCACTGTACTAAGACAAGGAATTGCAACACATCCTGTGTGGACTGTTACTTATTTCTATCTCTGTGATGATCTCGCCCCCCTGTAGTCTACTGCCAGAACTTCGCCACCAGCTTCAAGGAGAGCGAAATGAACGCCATCGCGGCGGACATGTGCACCAACGCTCGGCGCGTGGTGCGCAAGAGCTGGATCCCCAAGCTGAAGCTGCTGATGGCAGAGGGGGACGCCTACGCCAGCTTCCTGCCCGACAGCGTCAAGCTGGAGGCCGACCCCCTCGGAGCTGAGAGCGCCTTCGACCCCACCGGCCTGGACGGCGGGGCGGTGGCCGGCTCGGGCGAGGTAGGGATGGGGGCCGGCGATTCCCTGCAGGACGTGGGTGGAGACAGCAGCTCCTTGTTTTAGGGCCCCGACCTGTTGGCCACAACTTCAGCCCCACCATTCCGCACACTCACACCCCCTACACGCACACTCCTTCCTCCTGTCGCTGTCGCTGCTGCTGCTGCTGCTACCGCCGCCGCGCTGCTTCCCAACGCCCTACTTCCGGCCGCCCTACACCCCGAAATGTCACATGCCTCCTCCCCAACAACTACCCCCCCCCCCCCCCCTTTCCCTGCCCTGCCCTACTGTTGTGATCTGACCCAACCCAACCCAACCCAGCCACTCGACAACCCCCCCCCCCCCCCATCACTTGACTCTGGGTTCCGCTGCTTCTGCACAGGATTGGTTCCGTCAGGCCGGGTTCGATGGAGGCGGTTCTCACAGGTACTATACAAGGAGGCAGTGGGTGGGCATGTGATTGGCTTCAAAAGGAGACAAGGGGATTGATTGTTGATTTTCTTCTTCTTCTTCTGTTTTTTGTTTTTTGGATTTACATTTTTTTTTTTTCTTTTTTTTTTTTGCCTACCCTTTTTGCACAGAGGCCCTCCTCCTCCCAGCTTTGCTTTATCGTTATCGTTTATCGTATAAGTCAATCATTAATCTAAGTATTGTCCATGTGTCAAGGTTTTATTTCGTCACCTGACTGAATGATGTGTCCCAAGGGGGGGAAAACCAAACTTTCCTCCCTCCCCCAATTTCACCATTTCATATCGGAGGCACCAATGGCGAAGTGGAAAGGATGGGTCGCGCCAGGCTCACTGCTCTGGTACTGGTACTGAATTGGTACTGAATGTAACTGGCATGAGTGTGTCAGTGTGTCCATCTGACAGGAGGGAGAGCGGGCAGCCAGCAGCGGGCACTGGATGCACACAAGTCGCTCTGGGCCGAGAGGAGAGATTCACGTATCCTTTCTCTCTCTCTCTCTCTCTCTCTCTCTCTCTCGCTCGCTTTTATTTCTTTCTTTCTTTCTTTCGGTTTGTCTGTTGTATCGTCTCCTTCTCCCCCATCCTGTCATCACCTGGAGAGAAAAACACAAGAGGACGAAGAGAATCAGTCTTATTTGAAGTACCACCACCACCCCGATTTGTTTTTTTTTTTTGTTTTTAAGAAAAGTTTCCCCCCTCCTTCCCCTTTTTTTCCTGCACAAAACCTGATCTTGGTGAAGTGTCTGTCTGCGTGGGAATCTGCCATCGCAGTTGGAAGCCAGAGCGGAAAACCAACGAAAGAAAAAGGAACGGGTGGAGAAAAACTGAAAAGAAAAAAGAAAAAAAGACATGTCATGTCGTTGAAAAATGTATTTATCTAGACGCACCTTAACCATGTGCACAGAGAGAGAGAGAGAGAAAGAGGGATTATTTTCAGATCTCTTTGCTTTTTATTCTTCTTCCTTTTTTAGTGTTGTGTGTGAATTTTTTTTTTTTTTTTTTTTTTAACATTTCCTTTTGTTTGACTGAAATGTTTGTGAGGAGTAGTCTTGCATATAAGATAAAACAAAAAGAGAGTAAAATATTTTTGCATAAAGTGATCTTATCTAGGCCGGGTGGGCGCTTTCTACTTTTTATTCGTCTGCCGTTCAGAACAGCCGTGTTGGTCTGGTCCCAGTTGTGGCAATATCGAGAGACCAGTGGCTGTTTCTTGTAATCAGTTACTTGATCTGTAGGACTGGTCGTATAGCCGATGGATGATCAGTGCTTTCCTTACTTTATAGCGACTGATCCTGGATCTGCTGGGGTATTTTCCCCCGTGCTGACTTGGGTGCGTGGCAGGGCTGAGTGCTGACCTCAAATCAGAATGGTGTTCTAGAGCGCGCCTTTGCTGTTGGTCTTAGACCTGGTGTAGATCAGCTCCAGAATAGTGACTGTGTATACATGTGGTGTGTGAAATAAGGTTTCCGAAAGGACCTACCCCCTTCCTTGCATACACACATGTGCACACACACACACACACACACACACAACCATACCAAAGGTGTGGAGTAATCAGTGTGTTTGTGTGTGTGTGTGTGTGTGTAGGGGGGGGGGGGGGTGATGGTAGAGGTGAGGCTTGTCCTCATGCTGTCTTAAAGGTGGGGCTTGTGCCCTGTTGAGTTTTAAGGGGAAAAGCTGTGTCCCTAGAAAGGGTGGATCTGTGTGCCTTATTTGCCCGTCTCACTGTGTGTGTGTGTGTGTGTGTGTGTGTGCGCATTGGGTGAGGGAAGGCGGAGGCAGGCGGGCGGGATTAGTGTGTAAAGTCATGAGTGATGGCTTGCAGACGTCTCTGTATTTGGGCAGCTGTGTGTGTGTTCAGGGGTTGGCATGCCATTCAGTGTGGGTGTTACCGGCCATATGTGCACATTCCATGCATAAAGTTGGCTCTGTGTGCTAGTGTGTGTGTGCATAAGAAAGCAGTGCATGCTTGGATCTGTTTGTCAGTTCTTGCTGGCCCTTTGTGTGTGTGTGTGTGTGTGTGTGTGTGTGTGTGTGTGTGTGTGTGTGTGTGTGTGTGTGTGTGTGTGTGTGTGTGTGTGTGTGTGTGTGTGTGTGTGTGTGTGTGTGTGTGTGTGTGTGTGTGTGTGTGTGTGTGTGTGTGTGTGTGTGTGTGTGTGTGTGTGTGTGTGTGTGTGTGTGTGAGAGAGAGAGAGAGAGAGAGACTGAGTTAAGTCAGAATCTAGGTAAAAGCAGTAAAGTGACATTTGCATAGCAGGACCTTGTGCTCCAATTGAAATTGTGGCTCTGAACCATGCACATGTACCACGTTTACCCTCCACACACACACACACACACACACACACACACACACACACACATACATATATATATATATACATACACAAACACACACAAGCTCCACTGTACTCAGCTGGGCTCAACATAGCTCAGTCGCACCTCTCTCAACCCCAGCCTTTACCTCTTAACTAGGCTGAGTCATCTGGAAGCATGGTGTACTTAAAAGCACATGGTTTCTTAAGAAGGGTGTGAGAACATTTTCCACTGGTGTGTGTGTGTGTGTGTGTGTGACTCTCACTAGACTGTTTCTCTAGTGCTATGTGGATGTGACTTCATTTTGGTGATTTGCACCTTTACTGTTTGCACTGCTTGTGTGTGTGTGTCCTGTGTGTGTATTGTGACGGGAGGGGTTTGTGCCACAAGTAGGCTATCCTTTCTGGGGATGCAGCAGATGTGCCTGATGATACTTCTGTGTCTTTCCTAGTGGAGCAGTGGAGCTTTGTGCACCTTTTTCATGGTTGGAACTAGTGCTTTTTGCACCTTTTTTTGTAGAGGACCTTAGGGGGCCATGCACCTTTATTTTGTAGATTCAAAGTGAGATGGTTTCTGGACTAAACCAATGGAACTGAGTGCATGAGAGTTTGTTTGTGTGTGTTTGTGCGAGTGAGTGAGTGAGTGAGTGAGTGTGTGTGTGAGTGTGACTGCCAGAGGCTCCTTGAAAGCAGGACCCAGTCTTGTCATTGAGAACGAGTTGTAGTGATACACGGTGTAAATATCGACAGGATTGTTGAACTGATTTTTACAGTGTTTTAGACTTCTTTTTTTTTTTTGTAGGACTTGTGAGTGTCAAGGATTCTTTTTTTTTATTTACATTTTTTTTAGGTGTCCTTTTCCCCTCCTTCTTTTTCTAGTTTTAGTTCCTAGATGTTTCTTTTTCTTTTCCTTGTTTTTTGGAAACGTGTATAGATTAAAGATACTGAGTGGAGGCTTCTTGCTTCCCAGCATGCATCAGGCTAGAGAATCAGACCACAGCCAGGCCTATGGGTCCATTAGTTGGTCTCCATGGTGAGAAAAACAGTCCGGTTAGGCTGTCTGAACAGTAGACTTCATCACATGATCCTTTTAGTCTTGTTTACTCTGTGACTGAACTGAATGGTTACTACAGATTGTTTTTTTTTTTTTTTCTAGATGTTCATGAGCTGCATGAATGTAAGCCGGAGGTCCTTCAGTTTATTACCTGCGTATTCCTCTCCCTTTTAATAACTCCGTTTTGTTTTTGTTGTCGTTTTTTTTTTTTTTTTCAACCAAGCTTGTAGAACGTGTACTGTACTGTACTCTATAGAAAGAGAAAGAGAGAAATCTACTAACACATGGTTGAGTTACCAATTGTTTGTTTTGTTTTTGCAAAAGGAAAAAAAAAAGGAAAATAAGATAAGATATGATATGGGGGGAAAAGTATAGGACAGAGCATTTGCCTATTTTTTCATTTTTGATAAGGATTCAAGTGCTGAATTTGTGTAGGGAACGGGGAGCTTTAAGAGAGATTATGGTGCTATTGGAAGGTCACTTGAAGCTGGCCCACATTTGGTGACATTTCATATATCTGAGGTGTTCTTAACCCAAATTGTTTCTCCCCCCCCCCCCCCCCCTCCCCCTACTGTCTGGTACTGGCACATTTTAAAGCATTTCCTGCACCCCCCAAGGTAACTCCAATCTTGTCTAGGGAACGTTTGTCTGGCTGTATAAGTACTGTGTTTGTTTTGGTGGTGTCTCCACACACACACACACACACACACACACACACACCCTCCCCCCCAACCACCCATCCCCCCTCTGCTTCTGTTGAGATGCCTAGGTGTGTGAACGGCTCACCTCTATATTAGTCCCCTCAAGCATCACCTCAGACATGGCTCTGTAGTGCCACTCGTGGGATGCCACTGGATTGACAGCCTCCATTTTGATGGCACGGATCCGATCCGATGTGCCGCATGGTGTGCCGCCTGAGGGAGAAAGGGGGGCAGTAGGCTGGCAATGGATCCGTGTGTCTCTGTTGCCATCTGGTGTTTTTTTATTGTAATTGCAGTTCACCTCGGTGTTCTGCTTTTCCGATCACCTTTAGAGGGTAAAAAGTGCCGCTAGAGTGGAGTGGTTGGCTTTATGATCAAAGTTCGTATGTGCGGTGGCGTTTTTCTGTGTGTTGATTTCTTTTTTTGCACCCTAGTTGTACTCTCATTTTTTGAGTTTCGGATTATGTTTCATTCTTTTAATATATATATTTGTGTTTCCTATGGGTGTTTAAAGTTTTAAAGATCATCTTCCAAGTGACCCGTGCAAATCAATCCAAAGTGAGCTAGGGTGGAACCGTACAACCATTGAGTGTGAATGTGTGTGTGTGTGCGGAACCGAGCTTTCTCGTCAAAAAAAGGAGATGACGTTTTGACGGGTATGCACCTTCCCCTCCCTCCCCTCTGGAGAAGCACCTTTTTGGGGGTTCCATTATAAACGTCTACCCCCTTCTGGCACCTTGCAATCACTCCGTGTGTGGAGGGCAGGGGAAGGCCAGGCTGCTTAGGCTAGCCTGTGTTTGGCTGTGACTGAGTGAATGTTATGATTTGGGGATTGTTCATTTCTTATTTTTAATTTTAATTTTTTTTTTTCTTCAATTTCGTGTTTCTAAGACATCTTTCCAATCTCCAAACTAAGGCAGGTCCTTTTTAAAGGGTAATGTTGTAGTGAGGCTTAATGATCTGACTGTGACCTGAGATATAAAAAAAAAAAAAAAAAAAGACAGACGAGAGAGAAAGGGGCGTGTCTAATGAGGAAAAGGGTTGGAGCTGACCGATGTTCTACCTCTCTCTCATTTTCAAATGCAGTCATTTGGGTCTTTTCGTTCACCTCTTGGGTGTACTCTTCCACAGATACCCTTTTCCTAAACCCTGATTTAGGGGGTCTGGGCAGAATCTTTGGCAGAGATCCACACATCACATGTGGACTCCTTATGCAGCCAGAGGTATCATTCACTGACTTACGGAGGTGTGCTCGAGATTATGTGTGGCTGTGTGGAGCACATCCGCTTCGCTCCTCACCTATCCAGGTAGGAGCCTTGGCTAGTTTAACCCCTGACGTGCAGAATTTGCTCACAGTACATGGAAAGTTGCAGGGCAGTTTCAAAACAACAACAACAACAACAGCATCTCGTGCGATGGTATGCTATAGAATGAAAATAACAGTCGAAGAAATGAATGGTAGTATTATCAAGCTAACCTCAGACAGGAAAGTACAAAACTGCTTGCTGAAGCACACACTGACAGACAAGGCTAAACAAAATATGGGGTGTTGATTTGTTTTTGTTTGTTTGTTTTTTTGTAAGATGCAACCTCTTTGGCGGTGTGTCTGGGGGGTCAACAGATCCCAGATTCACTCTTTATATAAATATATAGAGATATACATATATAAATATATATACTGTATATTATACATAGAAGCACTACTGAAGTTTGATTGTTCATTGTGCACTCACAGCATGAAGTGTAACCCAGAAACCACGCTTTTGGAAACCAATGCAGTGGCGTCTACTGATGTCAAAGAACCCACCCCACCCCCTTACACGTGCCGTAACCCCTAGCTGTGATTTCCCCCCCCCCCATTTTCCCACCCCAGTAAAAGCCAGTGCTCATTCCGTTTATCATGTGTTTCAAAGTGCCAATAACTTTGTGAATCCCTAACTGTGACCCAATATTATTCAAAGTAATTGCACATTAACTACTGTAAAGGATCAAAATGAAAACAAAAATGATAAATCTGAATATCTTAATAATAAAAAAAAAAGGTTTGTAACAAACTGAAGGTGCTGCATGTCTTTGTCCATCTTGAAGGTTCGTCGTTACTGTTAGCTGCGTTTTGTGTAGTGCGTAGACCGGCTGTGATCCAGTCCTCCATGGCAACATCTCCACCTGGTGCCGTAGCTGGTCACGATGACCCTGTGCAAGATCCCAGGCACTTCTTATTTCTCAGGTTACCCGCTCATCACAGCGTACACTGAGGCCTGGAGGCTTGGCTCAAATGCAGGCCCTTTGTTGGGCAAGCTTCCTCCTCGGCAGGCATTGTCTGCCCATGATGCCCTGAGGTGGCTGCCTGTTGGTGAACCAGCCATCTCGGCCAAAGCTTAAATGTGTTGACATAAATCTCATGTTTTTGTTGTTTTATTTTACTGAGGTCCACTGATGATGTTTCCTTTTGTCTCTGGTACCAGAAAAAAGCTGTTATATTTTACAAGACCCTAATATAAATATAAGCTGTTTTATATTTGACAGTCTTTTCCACTGGAATAAGTTTTGTTTACACACATTTCCTGACGGAAGATCTCATCATGTCAAATCTCTCAAGAAGTAAATCATAAAACAACACAAGATACACAGCACTCCAAATCTCTTGCAAATTGTAATTATACTTTTAAGCACTAAATGGATTCTTTTTTTATATGAACTAACCACTTGACAGTCATAAGCACCACTATCTTTGAAAGGCTCATGCCTTTGTATTGCCAGTGACATTTTATATCAACACATGTATGAGTGAAAGCCACTTTAGTTATTAAGAGAAGAGAGAAGAGTTCAGCAACAAGTTATGTTCACTTTTACAATTACTTACCATAATTGGTAATTACTCACACGTGTGTAATGTTATTGAGCCATGCTCAAAGGTGTCTGTTTCGGTCTGAGGTACACAAAAGCAAATTTGATCAAATATTTTTTGGAATGTTAGTTGCCACACTGTCTGCCAATCTGACTAGGAAAAATAGACTAGCACAAGGCATAACATTCAAGGCATTTCTAAAATGTTAAAAGGTCACATTTTCCACTTTCTTTAACACTACACAACTAATACATTTGGCTGAAACTGTAGTCACAGAATCAGATTGAAGGTGACTGAGATTAAATTATTCTAATTATTGTGTAACTAGTGTGGCATCGCCAAGCTGTAAAGTCACCAGATCAGGTGTTCAATGAGACTGTAGCACCATTGAGCAAAATTAGCATTTCAGGAACTCTTGGAACCCTTTTGTTGGTGTTTTGTGTG
The DNA here is from genome assembly GCF_900700415.2 of Clupea harengus. Lineage (NCBI taxonomy): Eukaryota > Metazoa > Chordata > Actinopteri > Clupeiformes > Clupeidae > Clupea > Clupea harengus. Next base: position 1,790,649 of record NC_045152.1, on the reverse strand, counting down.
ATATTGACTACACCTGTCCATTCACATACACCCGATTTGAATAAATCATTTAAAGTGCTTCCTGTCAGCTAGCCAACCACCACTACCAAAATCTAATTATCTTTCACCATTGTAATCTTTGAATGAGGGAAAGCTTTCTCCTTCAGATACTGTTTTTGATCTGTATGCCGCTAAACTGGTTGACCTGGAGCGGTTGCAAAGTAACAGATGAACATCACCATCACTATGGATATTATATATATTTATTATTTATTTGTATTTATTTACAGCGCGACATATTAACTTAATCACGACTGAACTGTGATTTGACATCTGAGCACATCTGGCTTTTTTTCTTTTCTTTTCTGTGTAGGTAGCGGAAGTCACATGCCACTTGACAACCATTTATGGATGTTTACTATGACGAAATCTCTGTGCTCTAAATATGGAAACAGGAAGTGCGTCCAACATGTCGTGAGTTTTCCGTGGGCGGGAGACGGGTTGTCCGTCGGATGTGCCATATATAGGCATTAGAGACTACCATTCTGCAAGTTCACAAATGTCACAATGCAACTGTTAAGCACATTTTTGCCTAGTTGAGGTAATTGTAAAATAAATAAAAAAATCCATCTCATTAATTATCATTAATAATATGAAGCCCTTTTAGTTGTGGTTGTAAATCATGACTAAAAGCGTGCCTACTACACTATAATGCAGCTGGCGTTCCTTGAGAGTTTGACAGTGGGTGGGGCTTGGCTGTCTATCGCATACGTGTCAAGGAGCGTCATTGTAAGAATAAAAGTCCACCCCGTTTCGTCGGAATGTTTTCATGTCTGAGAGTGCCAACAGCTGAGGTCCCTGTAAACTTGTAAAAAGATAGTCAAATCAAAACACAACTATCAGCATAATTATAGCTGTAATGTCTCAACCACAAACTGAAACAATGGACGTCAGCACCGAGGCCAAGCGGATTATGGTTCATGCTTTGGGGAAAATATACACTTTACGCACGCAACGTGGTGGACTTCGCCTTCACCGAAGTTTGTTGATCACGCTTGTAATGAAGTCGGCGAGAGACATCTACCACAGCTGCCGCATAGCTAGTGAGCAACCAGAAGAGCAGGCTAACTTCACCGGAGTCACTACGGAATCATGTCAAACAGGTACGGACCCTGCTGGCGTCCCACGGAATGTAGACTCCACTCCTGCTCCAAAGACAGAAGTTACGGAGAACTGTCCTAAGACTGATGTACAGAGTGACCCACTTTACCACAACACTGGAGCATACTCGGAGGACAAGGAGAATCAGAGTTCCACCAGCCCCGACAGACAGTCCAGAAAGCGCCACGGTAAAGCAGCTGTTGAGCCCGATTTCCTACCCTGCAAAAAGGCAAAAATGGAAGCCGTGGATGTCAGGCGGAACGGTGCGCTTAGGGCCACTTGCTGTGGGATAAAGGACTCCTTAACACATATCCCCATATCGAGGGGCATTGTTAGTTTTTGATGTGGCAACGGTGGCAGTCGCTGATATTTTCGAACTTGATGCGCTTTTTGCGCACGAAAAGGGATACCCGAATCCGATGACCTGTGGATGATATCTCCGGGGTATGGCAGCCAGCCCACAGTATGGTTCAGTGGAGCATTGTGTCCATTGTGAGAAATCTTCGTTTGGGTTCAACGCAACTAGGCATGCCGTCAAGGAACAAACGTGACTGCAAGACAAGAAAGTGTCTTGTGTGCTTTCTTCAGAAGCCTTTGGACAGTTGCAGTTGATTGAATTCAGCCGTGAGCAGGGAAGTCAAAATAAAGGACTATTGGTTCTACAATTGTCCAGCCACTTAACATGTTAACTCGTGTAAATACAGAATGTTTTGAATGTTGTGTGGACAAGAATTGCATTTCACTGGAAGGAGCATTCTCATGTTAGTCGTAACAAGTCTGTGGTGACTAGTCAAAACACTCGAACTACACATTCCAATTCCACAAGCTACCTCATTATTTATTTAATAAAAAATTAACACGATCCACTGTGTGTCTTTCCAATTGTGTATTTGAAACACTGCAGCGGGTGACAAGCCATCTGAGAAAACATGCTGTAAAAAAAAAAACTAGACGAAGCCTGAGCAAACACAGTGGGGTGGTGACCGGATTGCTTGGGGGCAGGAGTTGTCCGCTGAAGACAGGAAGCGACGGTAATTAACAAGTGGGCCGGAAGCAAGCCCGTTGTGTCAGCACTAGTCAATTTCACAGTGTTACCCTCGAACCGTAATGGCCTATTGTATGTGAGAAAAGAACAGTCACACATGTAGCACGGGCGACCCAGGATCACAATGAAGGGTTACATCCGGTATATATTGACTACAATACGTCTCCTGTGAGGCACCTAATAGAGCAAACGGTAATGTTCTGTTCAGCTTAACTGGCTTTAGAATATTCTGTGTTAGCCACAGGGGAAAAGATTACGCCAAACCTATCCTACGATAGAACAATGCATTACTGCCAGTCACAACGTTAGTTCAGTGTCCTCCTTATATGCAGATGTAACATTTGAAGAGGCATTGGCCTAAGACAATTATCAAAGACCTGTCAGGGTGGAACTATGTTTCACGGACTTCCTTTAGCTTTACATTGGGGATAACTGACCAAACACGTTGCCTGCATTAAATATTCCAACTCTGTTCAATTTACATCACAATACCACTAAGTTGCTCTGTTAAATAATTCCCATGTTTATGGAGTTGAAACATATCGACAGCGCATAATCATCCTGCCTCTTTGTTTGCTTTCATTGTAACTATGACAACTCTTAACAGATGAAAATGATGGGGTGAGGAAAGTGTTTGGGGGTCAAAAGGTTAGGATTAGACATCAAGAGAGAGCGAGAGTGGGATGAAAAGCACCACTCCTATTGAGTGCTCATGTGTTCATCCGGTGTAATGTTTTGATGGGTATCACCATGTGTATGTGCACACTGCACTTATCCATTCAGCGAGCAACACAAACACAAACTCACAGATCCATTTAACAGCCAACTGTGTGCCAGTAGGGATAGCGGGGAGGGGGTATGTGTGTGTGTGTGTGTGTGTGTGTGTGTGTTGTGGGGATGAGGGGGAGGAGAGCAGGAAGCAGGACAGTCAGAGGAATGTGTGAGCGGCGGAAGGGTATTTATAGAGGCGAGAGAAAGGAAGGACAAGGCACTTCATATGCAGCACATCTGGCTAACAGACATACGTGGGGGAGGGGAAGAGTGGAGGCGTGTGTGGGGGGGGGGGCCCAGACAGGGGAGGAAGGGAGGTGGTGAAAAATGCGTCCGCTCCGCCAGTCAATTGTTCTAGCCAAAGTGGTATCTCCTGTCAGCTCACTTCCTCTTAGCCCACCTCCGGTGAAACTGACCTGCACCAGAGGCCCCTGTGAGTGACCAGCAAATGGCCTTTTTAGCCTTTTCAGAAGCAGATGACTCCATAGACACTTTCACCTGGGGTGATGTCTGTTACCGGGGTAACGACCGAGGGGCTGTTCACACCTTGCATTTGAAAGCGTCTCCACACGCGTCTCAAGTGACCACTTGTGATCGGATCTCACCTATCTGCTCTAAATGCAATTAAACACGCACATTACCTAGCTAGCTCATCTTACTTCTGACTTGGATTCAACATTGAAAGAGACGATGCTTGGTGTCCAGCATTTTTCCAATGGGCAACTAGAAAGCACGGGAGAGAACAACAGCAGCATCTGTTAAAGCAGTGACTGATGGACCAGTTAGCTAGCGAGTGTCAGCAAGACAAGGGAACAGCGCGATGACTTCCGCAAGCTAATGCTATCATGTTATTGTTGTTAATATTGAATTTCCTTTGAATAGCGTATACAGGCTTTACAAGCTGAAAAGTGTTTGGAATAGTGTTCATTTTTGTTGTAAAACCAGTTGGCTAGAGGAAAGTGAGGGGTGAGTGGAGTTATCTTCTCGCACATAAGGCTTACTTGGTGCTTTATTGGTTACTGAAACCAACTTTTATGCTCTCATAATACATCTCTATGGGCTTTTTGGAATTTTCAGACGTCGATGACAAGGCCAGCTTTGAGTACATACTCAAAGAGGACGTTAGTTGAGTAGGTGGTCCTTCAATGTGGCCAGGACACATACGTGTAGACACTGCTAAAAGAATGTGGTCATATGTGGCCATGTTATCCAGATATGCCATCATTTGATATGATATTACTTGTTTAAGTTTTACATTAACATTCATGAAAGGGAAAAATATTTTTATGTGTCATTAAATTGTTATCTCAAAAGATATGGATGTCAGGTAGGATATCCTTTCAGATATGTATGGACCGTCTGTAATCTGGTGATATCAGCACCATGATGGTGGGACACTCTATGATGTAGCACTTTGGGAAAAAAAAATGTTTTATGTATTAGTGACATTTGCTGTAGTTTCAAAACCGGATTACTCCACCATACTTAATACTACAGATCATTTGAGGCTACAAATACTTCACGGCTTCACTGAGCTACGATGCAGAGCTGTGAAAATGGGCGAAGAAAAGACAGATGATTGTAACTTTGTTGAATTTGATGTGTTTTAAAAACAAGCTTACGCCTACCTTCTTTGATCCACAAAGTTCCACAAGTCATTGCGAAGCATAAGGTCCGCCCTTTCATTTGATACCATTTTAAAACCAGATTACTGCACAATAGTTACAAAAGTAGCATAATTGGAAAGGGCAAGTCCTGACATTTATTTTGACATGCGATTTACAAAGAGGCAATCAGTATTTTGTGAGATACGCAACCAAGAGTAAGGTGATTGAATTTCCAACAAATTTTGTTAGAATTAATGCTAGGTGTGAACAGGGCCTGAGAGATAGAGAGGAGAAAGTGTGAGAGCAGCTTGCAAGCAAGAGAGGAGTGAGAGAGTGTGAGAGAGAGAGAGAGAGGGTGAGAGAGAGAGAGAGAGGAGTGAAAGAGAGAGAGAGAGGGGGAGGAGAGGCTTTAATTAATGCATTGCAAAGGCAGAGTGGTGCTTGAGAAAGGAGAAAATGAATGCAGTTTGTCAGCTATGCAGTGGCTTTACTTAAATGGCGGCACCATTGCATATAGATATGTGAAGAACTGCAGCGATATGTGCAAGAATCCAATGATATTTCTGAGGAGTCATGGGTAGAGCAGAATAGTGTAATTGATCTTACCATGGCTACCCATCATCATAATGACTCCCACTGGGTAAAACCTATAATCCAGTGCTTGTGTAAGCAAGCTCATTTTAACTAATTAACTAATTTTAAACACAGCACTGTAAAACAAATGCACTGGACAAAGGCAATAAAGCAATGCCCTATGCAGGCTATACTAAGTAGTAGCACTGCATAAGTGCATGAGATTATAGATGAAGATTCCTGCTCTTTTTTTTCTATTTCTTATTTAAAATAGTATTTATTGTTACACTAAGTCTCCATTGCGCGTAGCTTGACTGTTCTCTCCATTGTACGTCGCTTTGAACAGAAGCATCTGCTAAATGACTTAATGTAAATGTAAAAAGATAGAGGTGATAAGAAAGAGTGGTGGCGGGCCTTTTGTATAGGGCCTCAGACTGTACAGATCCTCTGTGCAACTCCCTGCCTCGGCAGAGAACCAAGGCAGGGGAAGCGGTGCATCTGGTACAGAAACTATTCAGTGTGATCTGGATTAATTTTCTATCGGAAGCGCTGTTTCGAATAGCACTATGTAGCCAACCTTGAGAATTTACTGTTGAATTGTGAAAAGGAGAGGAGGAGAAAGGAATAACCCCTGATGAAGGCAGCTTCATAATGTAATGTTTTCTGTTTAAAAGGTGTGTGAATATAAGTTCATCTCAACTCACTCATCGGTCACATAGTCCTCCGTTACAATCAACACACTTACTCAATTTGTTGTTGAATGACGAATTATTATATGCCACCCAAACCAATACTCAGAGAAACACCATTTTGATTGAGGGACCCTTAAAATGCCTCCCTGTTGTGAGTAAGGACTGCCAAAAGGCCTAGCTATATACAGTTATTTCTTCCTCCTCTCTTTGTATCAATCATGTGCAACCCAGCTATGCATTAGCTGTGCAGTTTTTAAAAATGCATCACCTCGTTCAGTAAAGCAGTGGGTAGTATAAACCCCACCTCTCCCCTTCTTCCTCAACACACAAAGACACATGTACATGTTCTGTATTCTGTAAGTGTGGCTGTAAAACTGGTGTGGGCAAGATTGTGTGTAAGGAGTAATGGTGTCCGGTCTCCATTGATAGGTCGATAGATTGCAGTGAGTGTTTTAACTTCTGATGGGGTTGCCATGCAGGTCATAAATTAGATATTTTCAAGCCCATGTACACAATCATACACAAGTGCATACACATTTAAAGTGAATAAATCATGACTCACACATAAGCATGCATCAATGTGCACCCACACGCGCACGCACACACGCACGCGCACACACACGCGCACACACACGCACACACACCACTACTCACACATGGTGATGACATTCAGGTGTAAAAAAACATTCTTAATCCATATCGAATCAAAGAGACTCAGTATACCCATTAGTGCTGCTGTATTTAAAGTGCAAGATATGAGAGAGAATTGTCTTAGGTATGTATGATTCACCATGATTTTAATTAGGAAATTGCTTTTTGTGTTGAAGCCTTCCCAAAATTCGTTCTGTTCTTTTAAAAAAATGTTGCATGCAGTGTGAAAAGTATTCCCAGCGGCGATCACAGTGATGCCAACCACTTCTGCACACTTGTGACCTTGTGACCTTGCACATGGCAATAAAAGATGAAAGGGGACACACACACGAGGTTTGGCAGAAAAGGCCTGGTCATTGTTTTCTCCCATGCAATTGATTGGCTGTGTTTACATGTCCTGTGCAGTTTGATTGGCTGTGTTAACATGTCCTGAACACAGAGTGGTGCACCATTGGTGACGGACAGACACCTAAGTCCTACTCCCAGTGTATAGAGTAATCATGACAGTAACAACAATCATGATGAAACAGAAACGTCAGGCGGTTCGAGTGAGGAAATATGGAAGGTAGCGATGACCTACAGCGCCACCTGGCAGCCGAGAGAGGCAGTGGAGCTTGTGACTGTCTGTTTTGCCGGGCCTTAGCACACAGCTTTTTCCATGATACCATTAGGGGAGGTGAAAGTGGCTCCAAAAATATTGTTACTTTGTAAAGTCATGCTAAAGGTCCCCAAAAATTGCATTTTATTTTTTTTGTTTGATGGTCGTGAATCAATCGGCGGGTCATGCAGTGGCCAATGGCAAGGGGATGGATACGTTCTTTATTTGGGGTGCTCAAGCCTCGGGAGTGGGAGCCGATGGAACGGTTTCCCACAATACACCAGTCGCACAGAGCTCCACACTTCTCCCTTGCTGCCACCAAACAAAATGGCCACCAAATGAGCACAGCAGAAAGGAATAAATAAAAAAATAAAAAATTAAAAAAACAATTAAGAGCATTTAAACAATGTATAATCATATTTTCGCATCATCATTATCTTATTCAACATCATAACCACTACCATGATCAACATCACCATTGTAATCACCATCATTACCAACATCATCGTCTACAGAGCCCTAATCACCATTAATAACAAATCAATTCTGAAGATGGAGAGGTCCTCTCTCTTTACTCCATGTCCTTTCTCTTGCTCTCTCTCCGTCCATCTCTTAATCTGGAAGACTGAAGAAACATGAAAAAAAAAAAAAAAAAAGAGTCCACAAGTCCAGACACAAGCTTAGAGGTTCTGCTCGGAAGCATTTCTTTAGTGTGTCTGTTTGCAATGCCAACATAACAGAGTCATAAAGCTCATATATTATGTGTTCAATGTATATAGATATGTACCTGCCAATACATGCTATAACAGCTGTACCATTGACGATGGCCTTGCTATTTTGATTTAAAAAAAAAAAAAAAACATTCAACCGAGTCACAATATAAAACTATCCATGCTATATTAATGTTGGCCTGATCGACCAGGAATGTTTTGGACAGGAGTTTTTTTTAAAACCTTTATTTCACATTGTTATATGACAGTGTTATGTCAGCATTTGAAATGTCAAAGAGATTGTGTGCTTATGGGCTAGGTATCTTTGTGCAAGTGAACAAATAGTCAAGACTACAAAAATGAGAGTAGTAAATAAAATACTACTACTATCTTAAAAACAAGAGAATGTTCTAAATTAATTGTGCTATTTTGGGGGCGACCTTCATCCAACAAACTCCTCTATTTTCTTTTGGTAGATATTTGGCACAGAATGAAAACCTTGTCAATCATCAGGCCTGTTCCCTGGGCCGCGTCCTGAATAGAGGGAGTGGTGGCCTCTTTTTTCTTGCAGCGGCTTTATCAGAGCCTCTGGGCTCACCATAACACATAATAGATAGCACGAGAGTCTGAGCCGTTCGGTCAGGGAGGAGAGACTGAGAGAAAGGGGGATGAATGGAGAGAGAGAACTTCACAGACAAAACAATAAGACCAAGGAATAATCCCCCACCCCCTCATCCAATAAAAGATACTTTTGTTATTATTATATTATTATTATTATTCTCATTGTCATCGTCATCATCATTATTATTATCAATATTATTCATCTTCATTTTTTTTTTTGTATTGATCATGCAGGAGTTCCACAGGAGTTTACGTTAGGAGTTCAAAGGAAGTTGAGCGGTGCAACTGAAGAATCAAGCTCCGATGTTTCGAAGAAGTACAAGAAGAAGAAGAAGAAGAAGAAGAGGAAGAAGCCAAGGAGTAGAAGAAGAAATAGAGAAGAAAAAAATGTGTTTTTTTTTTCCTCCCCTTTTTTGTTTTAGCGTTTTCTTTTGCTTTTTTGTCTTCTTTTTTTTTTTTGAGATGAGGGGGAAGAGGTATTGGGCTATATTGGGAGGGTTGACCCCCCACCCCCCACCCCCCTATGTCCGATGACCCCATGCGAGTCACAGGGTGTAGCAACCTCTGTCCCCCCAAAACTCTGCCCCCCAAAACTCTGTCCATCCCTAAACACATCCATGTACACAGGCACCAGGCACGCCCACTGTGAACTCATTATTAACAGTAAACAGAGATGATAAAACTCATCAATATGGGCCAACATCACAGTTGGTTTTTGCAATAGGCTGAGATCCTGTTCATTCAAAAGCCAAGAAAGAAAGAAAGAAAGAAAGAAAAAGAACAAAAAGAAAAACAGAAAAAATTGGTCAGTCTCCTTTTGTTCAGGTGTCTTTTTCCTCTTTTAGTTTGACTATTTTTTTAATTATGTTTTTCTTCTCTTTTTCTTTTCTTTTGTTGTTCTTGTTGTTTTTGTTCCTGTCCACAAACGTCTTTTGACAGTTGACATGGCGGTCACTGCCACTCGCTCCTCTCAGTGTGCGTGTGTATGTGTTTGTGTGTTCAGTATTTTGTCCTCAGTCAGATGAGCTACGTTTCACAATGTTTTCAATGCTAATTGTTCACTACATACATTTCCCATCCCCTCCCGACACTCCTCCCCACACCCCAATCCCCCCATTTTTTTTATTCCCCGCATTCTTCCCTCCCTCCCCTTCGCCAGCCAAGCCACCACCTGAACCTGCTCTGGCCCACCCCAATGGAAAAGAGTAGGCAGCAGGGGAGAAGAAAAGAACCCAAACACAGAGAGAGAGAGATAGAAAGAGAGATAGAGAGAGAGAGTCGAATCATGCCTTGATTTCCCCCAGGCTGTCCAGGGCAGAGAGCGATCCCTCATGCCTACTCTTGCCACCACTCTGGGGCAGAGAGAACCAAGCTGAGAGAGCCTATCCAGTTCACCCCTTCCCCCCCCCCCCACCCCCACCCCCACCGACCACCCCCCCCCCCCCCAGTCTCCCCTATCGTCCCCTCCCCATTCCCCAGAGGCTAGCACCAGTCGTCCTCATCGGTCTCACTGTAGGGTTCATGCAGGCCCTTCCCCCGCGGCCCTCGGGGGTGAGGGGGCTTGTGAGTCCCGGGGTGTGTGGGCACGGCCTGGGTGTGGTGGTGGGGGGAGGGCGAGGAGGAACGGTAGCCGTTGGGTAGGCGGCGTGGGCCCGGCGGGGGGCCCTGCTGCTGCTGCTGCTGCTGCTGCTGCTGCTGCTGCTGCTGCTGCTGCTGCTGCTGCTGTTGCTGCTGCTGAGGAGGTGCGTGTCGGGAAGTCCTGGGCGAGCGGGGGTGGCTAGGGTGGTTGGGTGTGGATGGTTGGGTGGGGGTGGGGGTGGGGGTTGCCCTGCGTGGGGCTCTGCTCATAGGCCGGCGGCTCGTGGGCGCTCGCGGGTACTCGTAGTCCTCTGCCTCGTCCTCGTCCTCGTAGAAGCAGCCGTCGCCCTCCACGTTGCCCGTCCGGAGGCGGTGGGCCCAGCGCGGCCCGTGGCGCCCCGAGCGGGGCGAACCGTGGTGGGAGGGTGGCGGCTGCGGCTGCTGCTGCGGCTGGCTGCTGGTGGTGGTGTATGGTGGTGGTGGGGAGCCCCCTGGGAGGAGGAGGAGGAGGAGGAGGAGGCTCGCCGGAGCCAGAGGGGGAATAGCGGCGGGGGGTGGTGGAGGCTTGGCGGACGGGCTGCGGAGGCGTCCCTCCTCCGCCTCCTCCTCCGCCCGCCTTACGCACCACGGGTGAGTAGGTTACATGGGGCCGGGGCGTGGCGGGGGTCTGGGGGAGCTGGCGGCGCCCGCGGCGGGGGGTGCTAGTTCCCGAGGTCGAGGGGACGGGGCTCCCGCTCACCGAACTACTGCCCTACACGAAAAGTAAAACAAGGCAAATAAAACAAAAGTACAACAAAATTAACGACACAATGTGTTTGAAAGACAGGACACACACAAGGACAAGAGGAGAGGATGAGAAAGAGGAGAAAGAAAGAGGTGGAGAAATGCAAGGAGAAAGAGCAGGGGAAAGGTTAGAGGAAAGATTTGCAGAAGAAAAGCAAGCAAATAGCACAGTCAAAAGGAAGCATAAGAGATCATGCCATAAATCAAATAGAGTGAAAATCCAAGAGATCAAGAGACAAACATGAACGATGGGGGAAACATTTTTGACCAAACACATAGAAGCAACATTTTACAGAGAGCAAATAAGAACATGAAAAAAAAAAAAAACGCGAACAGGAGAAGAAAAGGGAAGGGAAGAAAAATTGATTTCTGCCCCACTGTTACTCTGAAACAGTACGTGTGATTATGAGAAAGGCAGGATGTGTGCGGTTAGTATGAAATAAGGGCACGTGAGCTGTTATCACTGCGGTACTGCTGCAAATGACAGCACTTCAGAGAAGCCACATCCTGTTCTTTGTCATAATAGCAACGCCAGCCTTGAATGTCTGCATTTGTGTTCTTTTGTGTGTGTGTGTGTGTGTGTGTGAGCCAGAGAGAGAGAGAGAGAGAGAGAGAGAGAGAGAGAGAGAGGAGAGAGAGAGAGAGAGAGGAGAGAGAAAGGTGAGGGAGTGCAAAATCTTCGGTGTAACAACTTAACAACCAGAGGCCATATCCTAGTCCAAGTCAGATGTACATGCAGATGTTTGTGTCAGAAACGTCTGGGCATGGCTCATAACTATTTACAGAGCTCAAGTCAAATAAGAAAATCAAAAAAAGGTAAAAAAAAAAAAGGGATAAAAATCAGAAAATCCTACAGAGGGACCAGGGGGGATATGTGATCCATTCCACTTCATGTTCTCGTAAGAGTATCAAGTTTGAACCCCCTAATTAAACAGATAAACACATATGCCAGTAAACACTGTGGACAAGACTAAGGGGAAAACTGGTCATGCTGCCACAAAACCCATTCACTTCATGGCAGGGTAGGGACATCTCAATTGCTGGCAGACGATTCCTTCTGTGTCCATGAAAGAGGCCTAATTCCATGGCCACATCTGCCCTCTGGAGGCTAGTTTACACACTGCGCCACCGAAAGTATGGCTTGGGTGGGCTTGGGTATTTGTTTTGGATTTTTTTAAAACGAAGTGGTTAATGCGGTGGAGAAAAAATAAAGGACATTTTCTTTTGAATACGCAGCAGCGCACATGTGTCTAGGTGCTGATGGTCACAGCTCATTTCTATGTACCGACATATCTGTGTGGTTTCCCCAGGAGAAAAAAAGACATCAGTGTCACGTCTCTGGGCCTTAAAACAGTTACATTTCATGATATGTGCTGACATGCTGGTTCCAACTCTGTGTGTAGAGGGTGTTTGTGTGGTACCATGGTATGAATGTGCGTGCAAGATGC
>NC_045152.1:1755932-1773432 GCF_900700415.2 Clupea harengus | reverse complement strand
CCTGACCTGGGACAGTGTGTAAACACACACACACACACACACACACACACAATCCTCTGGTAGGATACTTCATCAAAGTATTAAGTTTGCTTCAATCTGGTGTCAGTACTGTTATAAAATTTCTCGATTATATATATATATATATATATATATATATATAATTATAATCTACAATGTACATGTATGTAGAGTACATCTTCACTATGGCTAGATCTGTTCACACCAAACTGAAACAGTATCCCAAACATTGCAATCTCGTTGGACCTATTAAAGAAACATAACTGGAGGAAAATGTAATAATTATACAGGAAGACATATTAAGACAGGTAAATGCAGAGGAAAAGGATTCAGATGAAGATTTAAAAAGATGTTCAGGAGACTCTGGATCTGGGAACAGAATGATGACAAAAGTATGGAAATAGTGAGGAGTGTGCAAGCATGTGTTCCTGCTACCTGCCTGAGCATGTTAGTGTGTTCCTGCATGCATGGATCTCACTATGCATATTAATGGTGTTAACTAGGTTCAATTAGGATTAAACACTCTGAAGCAAAAAAGCCAAGAGGTGCTATCAAGACGTCAAGCCAGGGCACATCTCCAACAAACATGAGGCTTTCTAAATTCTAAACACAGGATTCATTTCATCTCATGCAAAATCTCCCTCTGAATCTTTGAAAGTTATCACGACTCTTAAGAAGAAAATGTCCTTTGAGTTTCTGCATACTCTTAAGAAAATAAGGGGAGTGTATTTGGGATGCATTTCAAAATATCTATACCTTATAAAACGTTAGAGCCACACGATTTTAATTTGCTTTTTTTAACTGCTCCATTTGTCCTCCACCCAGACTGGTCATATTTTGAGTAAGGTATGGTATAGTACTATGGAAATGCATAGCTATGTTCACCCTATAATACAACTGCTTTTCCTTCACTAGCTTCAATACTTCAGGAACCATTGTATCACCTGCTGTGCTCTGGCAACCGCTGCTGTCATGGCAACAGTGCTTACTGCAAATGATACCAATGTACCTTGGAAGTCACTGAAATGGTAGCTCTCAGCCCGCCCCCGCCCTCCAAAGTGAGTTTGCAACCATAGGCGGCAAGCACCAGGAAGAACAAAGATAGCATCTATATGTTCAGTGAACAATAGGGTCGTGCTGGTCTAACATTACATTTCTCCCTACATTGTAGCTTTGCCTGACAGAACTGACTTCATGAAGGACAGTAATTCGCAGTGCACTTGGGCAAGCAGTACTTCAAGTCAAAAGGGTTTACATGCTTTTGGCGTGTCGTGGTTTGTTTCTTTCTCGCACAAAGAGGCAGAGGTGTGGAAAGTGGTGAGTCATCCAGGTAAGCAGAGGGGGAGCGGGAGGAAAGAGGGATGTGAGGAAGAGGATGGGGAGAGGAAGGGTAAAGGCTGGAGAGCAGCACGCTGAAGGAGGAGGAGGAGGAGGAGAGTGAAAGGATGAAGGTGCTCACTTGGTTGTCTGCTGGGAGTCGGGGCATGGAAGCAGCTCTCCCGTGCCCTTCCATTGGGAGAAAGTGCTCACTGTCCGAGTAACCATCCCGCCCCATCTCTCTCATCTCTACCGTCTGTGGAAAATAGAGGGAGAGCTGGCATGACTGCCCGGAGTTCACAAGTCTGGGACAGGGGGACAGGGAGAAAAGGCAGGGGGAAAGTTCTAGGGGCCGTATACTGGCCTGGAAGACAGGCCTGTGAAGGGAACTGATGGTCAGGAGGTACAGGTGATAGGGTGCCATACCGCCCCATTCCTCTAGAAGGAGAAAATACAGGGGGTAATACAGAAGGTGCCTGTGTTTAATTTGTTGATCACACACACACACACACACACACACACACACACACACACACACACACAGACACACACACACACACACACACACACACACACACACACAGACACACGCACACATACACACACCGATTTTTCGGAGACATATTTTCCGATAATTTATCTCCATGCAGAGAGAGAGAGAGAGAGAGAGAGTAGGGGGCAGGACTGACCTGCTGTCTGACCCAGTGTTGGGCCAACAAACAGGGGGCTAAGGAAGTCAAACTATAGCCCCTCGGAGAGTGGAGCAAAAATGGGTCAATGATGGATATGGACTGCACTAGCAGATAATGGAAAGATTGGTTAGATGAGAAAGAAAGACAGAAAGAAAGAAAGAAAGAAAGAAAGACAGAAAGAAAGTAAGAAAGAAAGAAAAAGAGAGTTAAGTTAAGAAAAGTTAAAGAGAGGAAGATTGGTAGTACTGTAGTTGTGTTGTATGAGCATGAGAAGGGAGGCCAGGGGGCTTTTGACTGTTGCCTGCCCATGAGATGGATATGAGGAGGGCAGGCAGACACAGATCAGCCAACCAGGGCGATGGGTAGAGAGACCCCTTCGGTGGACACGGGCCCAAACCAGACAGAGGTGACCACACACCTCTGTTTCACATGCAGTGTTGAGAGCAGAAAGAAACACGTTGACCCTGCTAGTGAGACTGCTTGAGGGATCCACGACGACTCGTCAGTAGTAACACTCATCTCTTCAATCGGCAACCGAGAATAAAGTATGTTGTTTTTTTTCCTCAATAGGCATTTTCAAGAACTTTCAAAGCTGAATGTCCCATGGACACACTCTGGTAGTCTCCATGGATAAACTCATGCATGTATTTACAAATCAAAGCACGTATCTTCATGTAGTATTGGACACCTTTACTGTGACTCTGCAGGAGGCTGCCGGAGAGAACTGGTACCTGAGAGTTGTGCATACTGTCTCGTTTGTCGTCAGGATGCTGTCCCTCTGGACTCCAGCTGCCGGCCTTCTGAGACATCTCCTGAGCACGTTCTGTCACCCACGACCGGCTGCCTGTCATTTCTCCTTCCACTGGCCTGAGAGAGAAGGACAGTTACACCTTTCCCCTAACAGCCAGATCCATACCGGCTTCAGTTGTTGTGGCCCTGAGTCTAACCCTTTCACAGGATAGTCACTCTTACACTCTTTGCTCTATCTACTGCTAATGTTGAAGATTGTCGAAGTGTGTGTCTTATCAAGTGTGTCTCCCATTTTTCAGGCATGATAGTGCTTTATTTCACCTAGCTAAGAAAGTTCTGGCAGTTAGTTCTCACACATGAACAAAAAAATTGTTCTGGTGAAATGTTTGTCCCTTCTCAATGGTGTCATGAACTGTATTGTCTGCTAAGACAAAACAAGGCTTCTACCGAAACAACCAAAAAGTAGTTGCAGTATTTGGAGGTCACCTCACACCCAACAATACTTCAACAAGGTGTTTGTTTTTACAAAAAAAAGTACACAGACTTTCTGTACTTCAAGTACCTCAGCAAGTTCAAGCGAGTACTTCAGAAACCACATAAGCTTCCTTTGTCGCACTCCTCTCCTCCTCAGATTTGGACAGGACAAGGCCGTTCCCTCCTCTGTCCACCTGTCCCACTGAGAACCAGGGATGGCGGCATTAAAGACTAGCTCACTTCAGTGCCATGTGGATCAGAGAGGCAGTGGAGAGGAGCAACAGAGAGGAGGGAGAGGGGGGGGGGGGGGGGGTTACTTACATATTGCCAACCTCATCCGGTTGAGATTCAGGGAGGCCCTTCACCCCCGGCCCACCGTCCTGGGTTGGAGAGGTAGGATCCACACGCTGAAACATTAATGGCGTTCGATTCTGTGTAAGATACAACATGGCCTACAGCTGATATCATGCATACTAGTGGGAAGAATGAAGGGAAAGGGATGGCGGAGGTGGGGGTGGTCAAAGAGTCCAGAGTGCTATAGTGGCTTGTTCTCCAGTGGGTAACAGCAGGAGAGACAGCAGACGTAAGCCAAGAGGCACTCTGGGAAGTGAATTATCTTACGGTTACTTTGAATCCAACCAGGCCGTGCTGTCTGGAAGGAGGGTGCCGATGGCATCATGCTGAGCACTCATTCACTTCCAACAACTCAGTAAATGAATGGAGGTAACCAGCTGAGTGCTCCAGGGAGGTCAGGGACAAATCGTTGCTATGCCTATACAATTTTCACCTTTTTGGATGGTTCATAGTGCTGGGACAGCACTTCGTAGAGTAGTTCACATTTAATTAAATAATGTGATACTTCCAATTTAGGCTTCTACACGCTGATACACTGATCCAAAGGTTAATGAAGGCTTTGACACATCAGTGCAGAAACAGGCACTCTGGTGTGTTGACCACCAGGCAACCTAAGATCTTGTCACCCAAACCTATGATGAGAGGAACAAGACATCCCGGCTGACCTCTGACCTCTAGCAGCCCAGTGGTTACAAGAGTCTGAACGGAAAAGACTAGAGGGAAACAGAAAAGAGCACTTGCATTGAATTAGAGGCAGTGTGAAGGAGAATCAAAAACAGGTGATCAAAAAAGGTTAGCAAAAAAAAAAAAAACCATATTGTTCAACATGTTTTATGTTAGTAGCTGATCAGTGACCAGTTTTGGGAGTTACGCTTCAACCTTAGCCTTCCCTGAAGATTTTTTTTTTTGGACAATTCAGAAAACAAGAATGTGTGATAAAAAATAAACTGACATGGAATACAACAGCCTTCACTGAAAAAATAGAAAAAGAAGAAAAATGCTTTCATCAGAAACAGTGTCCAAGGAAGAAAAGCATTTCTTTGAAAACGTATATAAACATGCATTAAGTGCATCACACCCAAACATAAAATATATAAACCCACGTTATCGCATATGCGTCTGTTCTTCAAAGATCCAACTGGAATCTGTCCAGCATTCTAAAGCCGCTGTGAGCTACTGTTTTTTGACATTGGCTGGAAATATGGCTGGAAATATGGGAACACCTTTCAGTCCAAACGACATTCTCACGCACTTGAACGTGTCAGGTCCAGGACCGACCGGCGTGCTCCACTCCGCGCTTACCTGTGCACATGGAGGTGGAGTGAGGGAAGGAGTGTAGGGAGGCGGGTGGGAACGTGGCCACTGGCAGAATGAGAAAGCAAGTGGCCGGAGGCAAGCAGAGACTGGTGAAATGAATACGCAAGTCCCTGCCGGAGGTAGCTTGCAAACCAGGGTGATGTAGCTAAGTGCGGCTTACTTGTGGAGGTTCGAGGTGAGATGAAGAATTGTTTATGCCATTCACACAAGAAGTAAATATTTGATCTGAAATTTTGCTGGCTTTCTTTTAAGTCTTTGAATTAAATGTTTTTTAAATGAAAAACATCATTTTTTTTTCTCCTCTGAAACTTTAGGAATTTCTTCTGAATCATGTGTGTTGACATTTGACTCATAAATAATATGTGCCGCTATATCAATACAATATTACATTGCGTACCTCCTCTATTGATTAAATATGAAGATTTAACGGATGAAGATTGAAACTTAAAATCAGTTTATGTGCTTGTGTTAATGTGATTCACTTTTGCATGCATGCGAGCTGCCTGGAGCAGTGAAGAGGTTATTTGAGGTAACAAAAGTGTGAGCTTTAAAAATAGATTTATTCTAATCCTGCACAAGCACTTTCAGCAGTCTCTAAGACAATGTGTTGGTAATAGCAAAGCGCTGATACTGACAACACTTTTTCCCCCCCCATTTTTTGCCGACCATAATGTCAAATGGCCCATCCTGAAATACTGTTTTCCTGATCTTTTTTGCTTTCTTTTAATAATTTTTTTCATGTGGTGTATATGAAAACGTGCTTATATTTCAGGTATGATTAAAAGTAACTAACATGTATGGATTATCAACACCATTTAAAAGCTCAGCCTTCACCCAAAAATGGATTGATACCTTACATCTTTTAATGAAAGTTGCATAAATGAGTAAAAAAAAATGAAATTCCCCCTAATGCCCTTCCATGCCGTCCTTTCTAATCTACCCCTCACTCACTCTGGTCTCTAAAGGTCTCAGACTTCTAGGTCTAGCTACCTTATAAGACTCCTTCAGTTCACCCACAGGGATTAACCTTAAGCATTCAGACAGAGCTCAACCCCCTCAGCTCCCCCCCCGTTCCTCCTCACGGTCTTCAGAGGGTTTTCTTGATGCTATGAGGGAACAACACCCTTTAATGGTGACAAAAAAAATAAATAAATAAATAAATAAAAAGAAGGGGAATGCTGAACAACAGCAATGGAATGCCGGGCCTAGTGATACTGGAGAGATGGGAGGGAGGTGGGTAAGCAAGAACAAAGACGCTGAGGTTGTGGAGTTGGGTTGAGTTGGAGTGGAGCTTTGTCTGTAGATTAGAGCCACCTATAAGAAGCCCACTGCTTTGTGAGGTAACCCATCGACGCCCACCCCACCCCACCCCACAACCACCCTACCCCACCCCAAACCATGATTCAGAACGAGAAAGAAAAACAAAACGTGAAAACAGGAAAGTCTTGGTACCTCAAAAGAGATTTCTGTTATTTTACTGATTTTCTTACAGTGAATAAGTTATACATACAGTTACGCTACAATACATATTCTTTATTTGTTATTGTGGTCAGTGAATTGGCATTCAAACTGCAAACAAAAGGTGCATTGTTTCGGGTTCATTCCCATTATTTCGAGGGGGACAGAGTGCAGAGGATGCTACAAGGGTGAGGGGCTACAGTCCAGTGCAGGTTATTGCTTGCAGTGTTCACAGTCAAGACAGGGATCTAGGGAAAGGCCTGTACATTGACCGACAGCATATTAACAGGTTCAACCGAGAGCTGTGACAACCATCAGATACCCAGCCCTGCCCCTTTCTCACAGAGAGAAAACACAACAAGGTAACAATCCATGCAAATGCTTCATTTGAAGAGCACAGATTTAATAAAAGAGGTTTCCTATCAGCTTTAAAAAAAAAAAAAAACGTGTACATGACAGCCAAGCTCTGAATACCTGGACACAACATCTACAGTTGCTGCTAAGGAACTTTCATTTTGGTTACAGACACTTCGTCACGACCACATTGTCTCCTCTGCTACAAGAGACTGCTCTGTATACTGGGCTACTCTACCCACTCGTTACTAGTGTGACAACACAAGACCTGACCACTGACGTAGAGAACACTGTGAGATGTAGTATCCTCAAGTGCATGTTTTTCCTTCTCTCACTCGTTTCTATGTGTGAAACTGGTGAGAGTCATGCAGAGTATATAACGTAAAGAGCAGTAACATGGTTACGGCTGCAACTAACTGGTGAGTGGCAAAGGCCAGAGCGGTGTTGGTTGTCACAGCTCAAACCGCAAGGCAGGAGGGACAGAGAGAGAGAGAGAGAGAGAGAGAGAGAGAGAGAGGAAGAGGAAGAGAGAGAGAGAGAGGAAGAGAGAGAGAGAGAGGAAGAGAGAGAGAGAGAAAGAGAGAGAGGAAGAGAGAGAGAGAGAGGAAGAGAGAGAGAGAGAGAGAGGAAGAGAGAGAGAGGAAGAGAGAGAGAGAGAGAGAGAGAGAGGAAGAGAGAGAGAGAGAGAGAGAGAGAAAGAGGCTAGAGAGGGGGGCCGAAGAAAGCAGAGTTAAGGGGCTGTGGCGTTTTGCATTGCGGGGAGCAAGCAAGTGTTTGCCCTAGGGTTGTACCTGCTCCTCCCCTTTGGCCTGGGCCCTCTTGGCTTTGCTCTGCCGGTAGTACTCCATGATCATCATGGCCGCGTAGATCTTCCCCACCGTCAGGTCTGTCGCTGCTGAGAAACGGACAAGTTACCCTGCACGATTAGACGGGATGAGATGGACCCTGAGCGTGGGGAATGAGACTGGGGGGAGAGGGGGGGGGGGGACAAGACATGCACACGAGAGACACCAACACGGTACACACAGAGACACCGAGCCAATAGTCTTTTCACAAACAGACACTGATGTCAAAAGCTTCATATTTGTTTGTTTTTTTTCGATCTGATGTTATTCATTTTGCTGTCCACTGGAATTCATTTTTTACCCCTTTGATCTGTTTTTTTGTTACTCTTTGCAAATGATCGCTAGCATTTTAATGTGTTTTCTAGTCTCTCGTTTCAGAGGAATACAGACAAGAGGCCATTTTTTATGAGGATAAAGTAATCAAGAAAACTACATCAAGTCAGAGTGCTAACAGTGGCTGTTTGACTGCTTTCAAAACATTCTGATGCTGAGTTTTGCATTTTTTTAAAAAACAGCAATAGGCAAGTCGTTTTGTGTAATGCGACACAGCACTCAAAGTGTTCTTGAGCCTCAGAATGTGAAAACAGTCCTCGAAAAAGCACAATGATTTGATTCTTGCAGATTGCCGCATCTTCGTAAAGAAATGGCCTAAAGTCATCAGGAAAAAAACTGGGTATACGAACTCAGTGCAGCCAATAAGCCATAGCTCCAAGACACCGACCAGCAGAGCATACTGAAATCTGCATACTCAAATCCGTCCACACGTTTCTTTGCTTGACTAACAAACCTACACGCTTTCAACATTAGCTACCATTGGTATTGTGGTGAGTGTCTTGAAAGGATGGCTTAGCTGCTGCACATATATTCCATGCTTCTTTTTTTTTTTTTGCAAACCTTATGCATAACATTACTCAAGTTAACCATACACATCATCAATGTGTACCACAGGTGCAGTAGCACCAGTGCATCGTAGTATCAGTCATCATTTATTACCATATGCACAGCCAGTCATCTTTAGCTATGGATTTCTTCTTCTTGCTTTGATAAGATACCCTGGAGTGAAAAGACTTCTATAGAGGGTTGTTCTATAGTAAGGCACCCCCTGATATCAGGCACAGAGAGCTGAAGAGGAGCCAGACCAGGCTGGAGAGACAGTGGGTCTCTGGGGGAGGGGGAGGGGGAGGGGGGGGGGGACATGGGACTCCTTGGATCGTCTGGAGAAGGGGACTGTACGGGGCTACAACTGAACGGCTCCTGAGCGGGGGGAAAAAGCCTAAAAGGTGTTCACAGAAGAGATCTGGGTGAGGTGTGAAAAAACCCAAGACAATGGCCTGTTCAGTTTGATTTCCTGTTTATCACATCCACTAACCTGGTAGTGTAGTCTGTCTGACTAAGACCAAGCTCCCTGATATGGAGGTACTCTATATGTGATGGCTTACTGTGTCCTGATTCACATGTTCACACCATTTGTGGGAGCATACGGTTTTAGGTGAGGGCAGGCAAGGGCTATCTTAGAGCAACGGTGATGCTTTCGAACTTGTTTGGATTGTTGGACTAGTTAACATCGATGGTTCAGTCGTTTTCAAAGGGGATTGCTAGTTACAGTTCAACAGAAAAGCCAGGGGACTAACAACTATTGGCTGTTTCTTTACCTCAGTATCAATAGTACGTGTGTTACTTTTTGAAAACCTCACGTTACTTTGAAGTTCTCACCCAGTATAGACAATGCATGGGAGGCAGAATGTTGTTGTCTAGCTGAGCTGATCCTCTGAATGTAGACTATTCCCATATCAAGGTTGCTTTATTTAACTAAAGTGATCCAAAAACCCATGGGATTTAGTATGCAATCTCATGACTGCAATCCTGGCCATCCTTTAGCCATTTGGATTTGATGGCGTACGATAAATGCCTAAATAACAAAAAAAAGGAACATTTGCACTTTTATATGAGTGCACGTCCTACACCTTTACTGCCTGTCAGAATGGGGAGAGAAGGCTATACTTCCACTCGCGCCTGGGTGTCATTATATTCTGAACACGGCCCGTGAGCAACTGGCTGGCAGAGAGGGGGCTAGGGTCAAAGGTCGTCTGGTCGAAGGTGAAGACGATGGAGGTCATTGCTGTGCCTGGAGCATCAGAGGGTGCAGAGCAGTGGGGGGGAGGGGACTGGCTGAAAGAAGCTCTCCTCTGGTGGTGAGACAACAGGTGGTCGGATGAGCCCACCGGGGCGCAACTTACACTTGTGTGGAGTGACCAGCAGGTCCAACATCTTCTGGGAGAGGTTGGGCCAAATCGCCATCATCTCTTTCCTCAGCTCAGCATCCATCTGGTGTTTGTCTTCCCCTACTAATGTATTTTATCACACATACACACACACGTGCGCACACACACACACACACACACACACACACACAAACACACACACATACATGCACACACGTGCATTCACACATATATGTACACACACAAACATACACAGAAACACACACACACACACACACACACACACACACACACACACACACACACGCCCCAATATCCACCAACATCCAGTTCATCCAATAAGCAGCCAGGAGTCCACATAAATCATGTGGACAAGACACACACACACACACACACACACACAAAGACCACAATAATATGCAGTACACGCAATTCGCAAACACACACAGCATGTAGCACAAAGACAGAGGAATAAGAATTGACATGAACAAACGTAAACACACACACACACACACACGTGCGCACACGCACGATCATACACACCCACAAACACACACACACAAAAGAAATGTTTTTCATTAACAGTTGTCTGTAGGCACTTACTCATTTACCACAGGTCAAAGAACATGAAGGCTCATGACGGAGAACAACCTGCTAAAGAAACTCTGACCATGTTCATATCCATCCAGAACAGTCAGAAGAGGGGACAGACAAGCAAACTGGAGTCTGCCAACCGGATGTCACAGAAGACAGAACATGAATAAGCAGAAGTAAGGGAAGGGGTGTCAAACCTTCCGAAACCTTGGCGATCTTGATGTCCAGTGCCGTGCGGATTAAGGCCATAAGGGTGGAGTTGAAATGAACAGAGTTGTCATCGGCGACCGGCAAATCCATCCGCAACAGTCTCTGCGAAAAGCCAGTCAGGGGATACGTGAGAAAAGGCTGCACTGGCATGCTATTTTTAAGAAGAAAAAAATGACTGCAGGTGCGTGTCTTTATGTGTGTTAGCTCTGAACCTCCAAGAAAGGGGGGTGTGAACGAGAGAGTTGAGAGGGTAAAAGAGGGGTTGTGACAGGGGAGGGGGGAGCTTTGTGATCTTTGACCTTTAGTTAAATTGACCTTTCACCCAAAATCCTGCCAGACATCAGAGCCACTGATGTTCCAAATTCAGTGGACTGAGCCACAGGAGGACGTGTTCAGCCTCTATTAAAACCAACGTGTGAATCGCCCCTTTTCATCTCAATGGAGTCTTTCATGTTTAAAGACAGTCTAGGGCCGCTTTTAGTCGATTCTGTGGGAGAGAAAAGACCTCTTCAGCGAAAAAAGAGGAATGGCTTCGTGTTGGTGTTTAATGTCTTTTGGGAGGCTTCTGAACACAGCGAAACCTCACAGGCTGCGGGGGTATTGCAGAGTTGCGGGTTCGGCCGGCATGGTCAGGAGGTCAAAGGAGTAACAAAGCTCTCCCCAGCAGGAGGTTCACAGACCTGACCACAGACCCAGGCAAAATTAAACAATGGCAGAGAAAACAGCGAGGCCAAACTTTTTGCAAGACATACTTTTTTTGCAACGTTTGCTCGTTGTTTTTTTTTAGCACATTGTTTCATTGTCGTCCTGGTCCCTCAGAGGAAGGAGGGGGCGAGGTAAGGAACTCGTGGGCGCCAGGCCAGGCAAAAAACCCACCACCCACCCCACCCAAGCATTTCGGCTGTTACTACAGTCGTGCCACCCCTTTTTATTCGATGCAACATATCATGCCAGCCGCCTGGGTCCCTTCCTCGGCCCCCCCCCCCCCCCCCCCCCCCCCCCCCCCCCCCCCAGGTGTCCCCCACCTCTTAACATTCGCATGCAGCATGCCATGCGCCCGCATACAGTACACCTCACAACACGACCAGCGGTGCAGCCATACACAGAGAAAGCATTGCCTGTGGCTTGATTAGAATTGTTTGGTTTTCAGCGCGTCGTCGCCGTGGCAGCAGTGACTGGCGGATAACACACTGTCATTGAGATGTAATCATAGACGGGCTACTGAGTGAGACTAGAGCTCGATCCAGATTCTCTGATCTCTCAATGCAGGGGATGGGTGTGGCCTACAGGGTTGGGTCAGAACAGCATTCTCCATACATTCAAGTTTAAAAAAAAAAAAGAAGAAAAAAGATACTTATAATGTCAATTATTATGGCTTTGTTAATAAAGTCAGTCTGAAGATAGCATAATGCTATTAGGGTAACCTTAAATTAGGGGACTACAACAAGGTGTTTGAGAGAGTTAGGGGACAAAAGCGTTAATGATTTGAATTGAAAAAAAGAGAGGAGAGAAGATAAGGAAGAAGTTGCGCTTGCTGGGTGGAATGGGTATTAAAGAAAGATTCAGAGATTTAAAGAATAGAGCAGTTGACCTCTTTAAATGTATCATCATCACTGATCAAATGGGGCATCAGATCATATTAAAATATAATCTGCCTTTTCTATGGAAGGCTGAGGAGACCACTTATGATGTCTTTTTGCTGTTGTTGTTGTTACTCTGGTTTCAAGATCGTGATCGTCAAACAAAACGGGTCTCTCTCCCTCCTTTCATGGTGTCAGTAGATTGGAGTGGGATTTCCTGTTCAAATTTAGGTCACATGATGATGTAATTAAGGAGGTTTGCTGAGCGGAACTGGTAAGGAAGAGGAGAGGAGCAGTAAACGTAGATAGCGTAGAGTGTGAGTGGGAAAAACGCTCATAAACCATAGAAGAAGGATGGGGGGAGAGAAGGTGGTGAAAGAAGGTCTATCACAACACACACCGGCAGTGAGCCCGACAGTGGTCATCAACCACTGGTGTTTGTTGGCCCTATAGTCTGTATGGACTCTCTCTCTTTGGGTGATGTGGCAGACGTGAGATTACACATCACTGTCTCTGAGGATCATGGGATATCTCTGCACAGGAAGTGATATGAGGACCTGGACATGAGGTAAATGTGTGCATTCTATCCCTGACTGACATGGGACACCATAGATCATAGCGATCAGATGAGAATAATTGATCATTTTAAGATAGGGGTGATCTTTTTTTGACCTGATCATTGACAAAGAACGGGGTAGCAAACCTGACTGGTCCAGGGAGATGTTATTATAGAGAATATTTAACAAAGAGAAATGTCAACCATGAGACACTTTAGGGGTGGGGGCTGCCAGGACAGTAGAGGGACAAACGAGAAAAGGAAGGGACGACTCCAATGGTAGTAAATGACTAGAAGGAAAGAAGATGAGATGAACTGAAGATGAAGATTTCCACCATTGTGGACAAACATAAGACATGATACTGAACTGAAAGAGGAGCAGCTGAATGAATACAGTAGAACATAGGCTGGGGACAGAGAGGAAGTGAGCACATGGTAGGAGCGTTGGTTGGGTGGGAAGACAATAGAGAGAGAGAGAGAGAGAGAGAGGAAGGGCTGGGCTTCGTTTGTGGCTGAGCTGAAGTGAGACAGAGGTTTGCCAGTGAGAGTGACATTTACATTTACATTTAGTCATTTAGCAGACGCTTTTATCCAAAGCGACTTACATATGTGAGACTTACAATGTATACACATTTTACATTTACACTGATGGCACACTGCACATCAGGAGCAATTAGGGGTTCAGTGTCTTGCTCAAGGACGCTTCGACAGGGAATCGAACTAGCAACCTTCTGATTACTAAACGACTTCTCTACCACTGTACCACTGTCACCTGAGTGACGTTCCAGCAATGCAAACATCACACCAGGTAGCCGCCCGGACATGGTCTGTTCACCACAGCAGTCACCTCAGGAGGGCAGTAACAGATGGCCTGGGCTGCCACTATCCATAAAACCAACACACATAGACACATGTACATCCCCAGGCATGTACATAGCCATGCACACACAATCTCACACACAGAGAAATAAACACACACGCGTGGACACACACACACACACAAACACACACACACACACATACACGTACACGCGCACACACGCACTCACCCACACACATACACACACACACACACACACACACACACGCACACACACATACGCACACACAGCCAGCAGCCCTCTGGCCTAGTTGCATATGTTACAGTTCACTCTCTATTCTCAAGGCTCCCCTCTGCTTGCAAAGCAGTCCCCCTTAGACAGAACGGGTGAACAGACCATGAAAGAGCCAAAAAACAAGGTAAAAGCACCAAGTTGCAAATGGAATCCAATGAAAGGAGGAAAGTGATGAGAGGGTAGCGGAAACACAACGATGAAGAGAAGATGGAGGACGTAAAGGGAGGGAGTGTCTCAGGGGGAAGAACAGATGTGGCCTCACAGAGCATCCCTGAGCTTTGACTGCTCGAGTGGCTGCCCTTAACCCAAGCTTTTGGAGGCTTGGGGGGAATTGCATGAGGTCAGAACAATTCCTAATAGAACCACAACAGCTGCGAGCAGCAGCAGCAGCACATCCCATTTAAGAGACCGTCTAGATCAGTCCCCCTGCTGTAGACGGCAGTGAGGGGGGCTGAAGAGGGTAGAGAATCTTAGCACTAAACTCTGAACCTGCTCGTTTCCCTTGCATGGTGCCTTTGGGCCCGCACTGCATATCTAACCACAAACCCATCAGAGGCACGAGTTAGCTACACAAACCTGATGTAGGTAACGAAGAGCACTACAATTACACTGACTCTTTTGATGTGTGTGTGTGTGTGGAGAACCCATTGACAGCTTACAGAGCAGAGCCCTGTTCTATCGATCGAAAGATGGGGAGCGACCAATGAAGGGCTCAGACAGGGCCCAGTGGTTGTGATAGAGAGAAACAGAAAGAAGGAGGAAGGTGGAGAGAGAAATCAGGGGGAGGAGGGGAGGGAGGATGACCGTGCCCGGGAGGAGTGTGAGTTTAGGGGGGGCTGGAGGAGAAGAGAGCTGCAGGACTCTGGGGGGGACTGGGGGGGGGGGGGGGTCTAGCATGCTGGCGGAGCTGGAAACAGATTCCAACTGCATTGACAGAAGAAGAAACAAAGGACAGGTACGGTAAGCCGGTCGGCACGGCAATTCAGTTGCCGGGGGAAACGGTTTGGGGTTTTTAAAAAGCTAGTTGCTTCAAAACGAAAAAGAAAGAAAATAACACTATAGTATCCGGTAATTCAAATCGAATATTTTAAGCTTCTTTAGCCTACTTCTGCCCTCTTTCCTGTAAAAGAAGCTAATGTTTGTTTTTAAAAAAAGTTTTTTTTATGTATATGCATGTATGTCTGTGTGTGTGCGTGAACACAAAATCAAACGAGAGAGACAGAGACCTGGTCCTCCACAAGAACAGTCACTGGGGCGCGTGTCTGATTGATTGATGTGTAGCGCCATCCACAGGCAGAGGAGACTCGGAGGACTGAAGTCCTTTGGCCCTTCCCAGCCCTGCTGCACTCGCACTTTGGTGAGTGTATGGGAGCATGTGTGTGTGTGTGTGTGTGTGTGTGTGTGTGTGTGTGATTCTGAGCATGTGTAGGCTGTGTGTACATATGCTGAATGCTACTCTTCCCTTTCCCCACAATTTGAGCGTATATACATTAAAGCATTCACTTCAATGTATGTGTTGCATCAGGATCCTGGAGGATGTTATCAATATGATTATTATTAGCGGTTGATGTCCAGTTTTATTGGACAAGATTAGTTCAGTTGTTTTGAATGAGCAAGATCGCCTAAGTGACACACAGATTTGAATATGTGAGTTGCATGCATATATGTGATAGTACAGTGTTTATGCATCTGTCAATGTGTGTGTGTGTGTGTGTGTGTGTCTGTCTGTCTGTGTGTGTGTGTGTTTATGAGGGTGCGGCATACGGTGCAATAGCACTGAGAAGATCCTTCCGTTCCCCCCTCCCTGTGGATGAGCCTGACTGCTCCTACTATGCCACCCACAACCCTCCCCCAATAGCGCTCCCGTTCGACAAAAAGACACAGAAAAAGAAATGAACAGAAAAAGAGAGAGAGAAAACAAATCAAAACAAAAAACACCAACACTACAAACACAGCGCTGGCCCCACAGAGAGGCCTTCTACCTTGTAGGCAACCCGTGCCGGGCACTTCTTCCCCAGGCCTAACGGTGGAGACATTTGCCTGAGCATCTCATACATATCAACGTAACTGATTCTGCCACTGGACAACCAAAAATAAAAAGAGCAAATAAAGACAAGGACATAAATTAATAGGGGAGTAGATGGGAAGAGTGAAAACAGAGGAGAGAGAGAGAGAGAGAGAGAGAGAGAGAGAGAGAGAGAGAGAAAGAGAGAGAGAGAGAGAGCGAGAGAGAGAAAAAAGAAGAAGGGAGGAAGAAGAAGAGAAAAACAATGGAGAGGGTGAAAAGAGAGGGTGAGGAAAAAGGAGAGGAAGTGAGGGAAGGAAGGAAGGAAGGAAGGAAGAGGGGAGAGGAAGGAGGAAGGGGAGGGGAGGGGGAAACAGAGTAAAAAACAAGGTTATTGGCGTCACTCTTCGCTGAGAACAGGCACTGCTGTTGGCTCTGGGCTCAACTAACACTTAGAGCTACTGGTCTGTACAGGTGAGTTTGAAAGAGGTCTGAGCGGGGAAGGAGGGGGTTTGGGGGGGGGTAACTGGCTAGTGTTTTGCGGTGCTGGTGGGGAGGGCGTCTTCTGTCCTTTGGTGTTAAAACACCGTTCTATGCAAGCCCTAGAGGGGGGAGACGGGTTGCATAGAAGAACAGGGGGCTTCGGATCGAGCAAGAGAAGCAAAAGAATCAAAAGGACAAAAAAAAAAAAAAAGAAAAGCCCCACTGTTGGGATGGTGTTGCAACAGCAGTTATGTCAATGCAGTTTCTGTCCCCCTCCCCACCCCGTGAGAACAATGCACGCTACCATACCCAGGGGGCCCTAGCTGTGATCAAACAACAAGCAAAACAAAACAAAACAAATCATTCAGTTGTTTTTTTTTTTTTTTTTGGAAAGAAAAGGTTTCGTTTTGGGTTATTGCTGTCGTTTCATTCGACGTGAGGTGCAGAGTCATTCGTCATGCGTGTTTGCATCGTTCCAACACATTCCCGTTCTCATATTAGAATGCAAGTAGAGATGGTGAAAAGACAAAAAAAAAAAAAGGGAAAATATCCCCAAAAAAGGAAGAGAAAAAAAAAGAAACTAAAAACCAAGTAAATAAAGCGACATTCATTCCAGTCTGGATGCTAGCATGGTGGTTTTTAGGGTTTTAGTGGAAGTCAAACCTTGCAGGCCACCCTATGGGGACATTTCTTTCCTAAGCCCAGAGGAGGGTCGATAACTCGCAATAAACTGTACATATCCTTGTAATGAATACGCCCACTGCAAGAAGAATACAGGGAGGTTAGAGCAACACGGCCAAGAAAAGAAAACCACAAAACAGCTGGAAGAAAAAGAAGAAACAAGGTGGATAACAGTGGATTTACACAATTACATATCCATAGATATATGCAGTAACACACACACATATATATACACACACGCACACACACACACACACACACACCTAAACACTTGTTCACTGACAGTCCCACAAGCACACAGTGTGTATTTGCTAGTCACCTGTTTGCTGAGACAGAACTAGTCAACGTTACTCTGTCTTGCTACCATCTTATTCTCGCGCTCCTGTCTATTACTCCTTGGCACTTTCATTCCATTTAAAAGTTAAACAAATTCTTTGATGTGTCCTTCAGCTATTGGCACTCTCCACTAATGACT
>NC_045152.1:1743432-1745932 GCF_900700415.2 Clupea harengus | reverse complement strand
TTTCCAGTCACAAACGTCGCCCCTCTCGTTTCTTTCGCTTTTTTTTTTCTTTCTCTTCTGCTCTCTGTCAGTGACTCTCACCTGGCTGCAATGATTCAGTCTTTTCTCATAATTCCTCCTTTCATCCATTGCATTGCACCTTTGTGCTTTACCAGCGTCGCCTCTTATTGTCAGACGCTGCCCTCCTAGCCAAGGCTCCTTCTCTATCTCTTTCCTCCCTCATTATTCTTACTCTCTCCCTCGCTACATTTGTCACCTCAAGTTGTCCTCCAGCCCCTCCGAGCCTCTTTCTCTTTCCCCTCCCCCATCCCTCCCTCGCTCTGCTCCCTTCCCTGGAGCCGGCACACCTTCCGCTGACTACTGCCATTTCTATTCTTCTTTCTCCTGCCCTATCTCTCCCTCACACACACATCTCTCCCTCTCTCCTTCTCTCTTTCGCTCTTTCTCCATCTCTTCCTCCCTCCCTTACCTCCTGCTTTCCCCTTCCCCCTCAATCCCTATCTCCTTTCTCTTCTAGAATGTCCTTCACAGCGCAGCGCTACACTCTATCTATCTATCCAACCCTTTCCTTTCCTTTCCTTTTTTATTGCTTTTTGTTCCTCCTCGGCCTCCCAGAGTCAAGTGTCCAGTGCCTTTCTGGAACATTCTATAGCACATCCCCATAGGCGGAGTGAGTCTGAGTAAAATGCCTTCAAAACCCCCTTTCTTCTCTCCATTCCCATGTGGTCAGTGAGCAGAGAGGAGTGGGTCAGAAACGGGTCCCTCACTAAGCAGCTCAAGCCACTTACTGAAGCCTTTGATGAGAAAATGGAATAGATTCAAACTCTATACATTCA
Source organism: Clupea harengus (assembly GCF_900700415.2). NCBI lineage: Eukaryota > Metazoa > Chordata > Actinopteri > Clupeiformes > Clupeidae > Clupea > Clupea harengus. Next base: position 1,745,096 of record NC_045152.1, on the reverse strand, counting down.
GACACACACACACACACACACACACACACACACACACACACACACACACACACACACACACACACACACACACACACACACACACACACACACACACACACACACACACACACACACACACACACACAAACCATTACTCACCAAAACCCCAAAGGCAATGATCTTCAGTATACACTCCATGGAAAACAGTGAGGTAAAAACGATGTTCAAGTTGGCCAGCACAGCATTATAGGTGTCGGAGGCTCCATCATACTAAACACACAAAAGACACACACACACACACACACACACACACACACACACACACATTCACACACACACACACACACACACACACACACACACACACACACACACACACACACACAACACACACACACACGCACACACACACACACACACACACACACACAGACAACAGACACACAAATATATGTACACAGATATACAAATGCATAGACATGAGTTAATTAACTTACTTGCACACACTCACCAATACACAAACTCATACACACTTAGACACACACACATATGCAAAAAGAAACATGTCATCACACAGTCCCATATTGTTTCCCATATGGTAACTTAAGCACTCTGAGTTCGGAAAGAAGGGTCGCAACAGAAGATCAAGTGGGGGTTCAGTGACACCCTGCATGCAAGCATTGTGCTAACTCAAGCCTTTTCAGTACAATAAGGAAAGGAAAGTATCCCTTATCTCAGATCATATCCAATTCTACCTCTTTCTGCATTCAAGGAAAATGGACCCTGAAAAACTGTTGGGAGCTGTCCTCTAATGCAGACTCAACCTATGGCCTGTTTCCATTTAAGACCGGGACAAGCCTGAGGCTTTTCCTCAGGTTTAGGCACCGGCGAATAGCCTTGGTCTTCTGTTTCCTTTAGGAGTTGTAATATCTGGGACATTCGCAAGCAGAGAACAGAGAACGCTAGAAACTTCTAAACAGTGCCTCGTAACAGTGGCGTGACTACACGTAAAATAAATTAAAACGACATTCGAACTTCATGAAACTGTCGGAAAAACAGTGTCTGATTCTTTTGAAAAGACTATTCGTAGGTTTTCATTCACAAATACAATACAAGTCATTTCCGTTGCTTGGTAACCTAAACTTACGCTACGGATCTGTTTTTAAAATATCTGGCCCGGACCTGGTGAGGATCCGCTGGTCCAGCTCGGTTCCAGTTTGCTGCTTTCTGCCAGCCAAACCCTCTGTCAGGACTATACAGCAAATACTTCAGAAAGGTTCTCCATAGGGTCGGGTGACGAAAACCACATGTAAAGTTTGGGGCCCATCTACCTCATGTCATAGCGATTTCAATAGAACCATCATACCCCAACATTGGAGTTACCTCTATGAGTTTACGGTCCTCTGAAGGAAATGACTTTTCCTCAGGAAGTCCTGAACCTAGTGTGTGGTCTATGCCCTGCCTGGCCCACCCTGAATGATAAGGCAAGTACCTTCATCATGAGCACGACGGTGTTGAGCGCGATCATGGCCATGATTGTATACTCGAACGGCGGCGACACCACAAATTCCCACATACGATACTGGAAGGTCTGCTTGTTCTGGGGCATGTGTCGCGTCAGCGGCCGGGCGTTGATAGCAAAGTCTATGCAGGCTCTCTGTAAGAATGAATGTCACCGTTTA
>NC_045152.1:1735932-1738432 GCF_900700415.2 Clupea harengus | reverse complement strand
AAAGAAAGACAGACAAAGGAAGAGAAGGACACAGGGAGAGAGAAAGATTTGGAAGAGGAAAAACATTAATATAAGACAGACACAGAGAGAGAGAAAGAGAGAAAAAAAAGGTACAATGCCAGTGTTTTCATTACAGCCACAGAGTATAATACCCAGTGTCTTCCAATGGCAGACACACTCTCCTGCAGTGTCATACACATTCACAAAATGTTGCACTCAGACACACACCACACACTCATCATAACCACACACACACAGTCAGAAATTCAGTGTGCACATCTTTGCTGACATATAGTTGAACTTATGTTATGCAAGTGGTCACACTTTCGGATAGTCCACCTACAGAGACTTTACAGATGGTCTGTCGAAATTCAAGTTCAGTCTTTCAAATTGTTCTCTGAACATCACTTTAACCAAACCCAACCCCTAACCCTAACCTTGACCATACATTTTAATTTACAGATCGTTTCAACAGATTATTATGTTTATAACTTGAGCATCTGTAGATAGTCTAATAGGGGACCATCCACATGAAGTGTCACCATGCAAGCTTACCCGTGACCTCAGTCAACTGATATCGGAATCAGTTGAGGGGAGAATGCAAACGCACACGCTGCCAAGAATGCTTATGTGTGGCTTGGGTAGTGAAAAGAAGTCATGCATTAATCATAAGTAGAGGCCTTTCTGCATGTTTAAACTATACTGGCCTCTTCCTAACAGATACACACACACACAAACAAACACACACAGACACACAGACACACAGACACACACACACACACACAGACACACACACACACAGACACACAGACACACACACACTCACACACACACTCACACACATAGACACACACACTCACACACAGACACACACACACACACACACACACACAGTCTCATCAGCCACGGTAGACAGCGTCATGCCCCCAAAGCCCATATGACCCTAAGTGAAACTAGAGCATTAGAGTGCTGAGTCATCGCACAGCTACCCTATGACAGACACACAGACACACACACACACACACACACACACAGTCATCGCACAGCTACCCTATGATTAGCAGCTCTGTTGGTCCTGTCGCACCACTACCCCCATGCTGGCTTGTGCTTGACTGGGGGCTGAGGGAGACCGTGTGGCACTGGGTCTTTTAGCCAGAGGGGGCAGCACTCATTTAAAAAAAGTCATCATTATCCATGGATATGTTTCATCTCTTAAGACTTTTCCAGCATATATGTCACAGTATTCATGAAATAATTTGACATTGCAATCTCCACTGGCTTCTTTGACGAAAAAGGAGTGCCCATGACATGGATTTCTTTTATATCTTTACATGTTACATATCAAAATCTCTTTATTCTATTACTGGTACACTTAACCATCTCCAACTTATAATTTATACATGTATGTTTGTCTTTATGATTCATGTCTTGTACACTAGTCAATACAACTCACTGGTCTCAATCGTATTATGATTCAAGGGGTAACAATTTCATTAAAAAAATGATTCTCGATGAATCACGATGCATCTTGGCTTTTCTTGTTTTTTTATTCATGTATACACGCACTCCCTTTCCTTTAAACTTTTTTAGAAAACAGCTGTTTTAGAAAAGGAGACCCAATATATAAAACGCTGTCTGCTTTTTCAAGGAACATTACCCGGCAGTAGACCTATGTCTAAATATAAAAACATATATCCTGTCGCACCTACAGGATCATTCAATTACTGCACTTTAAATAAAAATATAGCATAAAAACAGCTGGTTCTCATTCATATGGTTCAGGCCTTTCTGTGGTAAATACTGCATACTGCAGTAAAATGGGTTTGAATGAGTTGTTTAAATGTATTATTGCTGGAATGTATATTATTCAATTACATTGTTTAAAAAAAAAAAAAGAGAGACCAGAGAGGCTCAGTCTCTCCATCTCCGTGCCCTCCGGTGCTCCTATCTCTTCCCCTTCAGAAGGACACGGTGACTCCTGGCGTGGCTCACGCCAGCTGGACGCCGGACATGCTCTCACAGAGGAGGCAGAAATGCCTCCATGCCCCAGATCATCCCCCAGACAGCAAATGGGTGTCTAATCAGATCTGCTCATTTCCGGGTGGCATCCATCTGTCTATTGGTCCAGGACCTTCGATCGCCTCCCCCCCCCCCCAACCCCCCACCTAATAAAATCATGCTGTTATCTCACCCTGTGTAACAGGGGTGCGGCCTGCTCTGGCCCTCGGTGCTTTTAACGCAATCTGCCGTAAAGGCCATAACCCCCAACCTTCCACCACAAACCCTTTCCTTTATGAGGTGGAGTGGCTGAATGTGTCTTATCCACTGGGGTGATCTCTCTGTCCATTAGCCTTGAAGGTGCTCAGTCCACTCCTGAAGAATTTGGCACACATGGTGTGTAAGTATGCCAATTCAAAGGCTACTACTGGACTCCCACACATACTTTTGAGACAAACCTGTTGTCGTCACAATCTACATTTAACAAGCCAAAAAAAGCCCA
>NC_045152.1:1728432-1730932 GCF_900700415.2 Clupea harengus | reverse complement strand
TCTCACTTTGCAGGATGGCGTTGTGCGAGGGGAACATGGGTGGCATGTCCAGAGCGGTGTGGTCCGGCCGTGGGTAGCCCATGCAGGTCAGGTAGGCCATGCTGGTGGCGTGGCTGGGCATGTGCCCCCCCTCGGGGCCGGGGGTTGGCTGGTAGAGGCTGTGGCTGCTGTTGGCCAGGTTGAGGAGGCTGGTGTGGGTGGTGGTGGCGGTGATGGCGTTGCCACGGTTGCGGCCGGAGGAGGTGCCAGTGGGTGGCTGGGTGGCCAGCTTGCTGTTCATCACGTTGTCTAGGTCCTCACTGTACACACTGTCCTGCCTGGAGAGGCTCTTCTGGATAGGCCGCGTGGTAGAGAGAGTGGGTCCGCCTGACTGGCCTTCCCTACAGATGCAGGCAGAGAGGAATGATTGAATGGAGAAAAGACAAATCAATTCGGTCTTCTGCTATAACTTCGCAGCCATAGCTGGCAGACATTAGCAGCAAAGAAAAATACGGGAACAATGATCTAGTGTTATCTATTCACTGCAGTTATTGTTGCTTTGAATACGAGTTGGCTGAGAGACAAATAAATACATTGTTGAATTAATGAATAAACAACTGACATGACGCAAGAGGAAAACTACGATCTTGAAGTTGGACAATTGAGCCTGCATCTCTCTTTCCCATCTGAGCCTTCCCATCATGCACCCTTCTCCAGGGTCGACCCCGTTTTTATACTTACTTCCTGACTCTGTGTTGGCGGACCCTCTCTCCTCTCTCCCGCTTGCACTCCCCCTCGCTGCCTGAGGGGGCGCTGTGGCGATGCCTCCTGGGCTTGCGTTCCCCGCCCTCAGAGTTGGCCCCTCCCTCCTCGCTCTTCCTGCTCCGGTGTCTGCGTCCTCCTCCTCCCTCCTCGTCCTCGTGGGCCCTGCGGTGGCCCCGGGGCCTACGGTGCTGCTGCTCGGGGCCTTTCCCCTCCGGGTCGCGGGTACGGCAGCTCTGGCCCCTGTGGTGGCTACGCCTGTGTGGCTTCTCCTCCCCTCCCTCGAGGTTTGTCACGCTCCCGCACGGGTGGTGGTGGTGGTGGTGGTGGTGTGGGGGCGGATGGCTGTGGTGGTTTTGGCTCTGGTGCTCGCCCTCCGGTTCCTTGCGGTTCCGCCGTGAAGAGGACTCGGTGGAGTCAGCTCTCTCGTAAGGTCTCCCCGGACCAGAACCACCTTCTCCTCCTGCGCCTGCACCTTCATCTCCTCCTCCTCCTCCTCCTCCTCCTCCTCCTCCTCCTCCCTCTCCCCCTTCCCCTCCTCCCGTGCTTCCTGCACGCTCATGAAGCCGCGTCTGCTTGCGGAAGATCTCCTCGGCACGCTGCTGACTGAGCCTGGCCTCCTGCTCGGCCTCGCGCTCTCCCGGCCGTGTCTTGTTGGTGTTGTTGTTGCGGTTCTCCTGGGGGTCCACCACCAGCGGCCTGTCCAGGTGGGTCTTCGTGTCAGGCCGGATGTGACGCGAGTAGTTCACCTGAGTAATAAGGAGAAAGAACAAGTAAATGGAGAGAGACAGGACTGTGCAAAGTGCCAACTAAACGCCTGGCACACTGTCACCCTGCCTTCAGAGTTACATGTAACAACATCTTCTCCTGAAAAAATATAACAAGTCTCTACAATTGAGTCCCTCTCTCTCTCCCTCTCTCTCTCTCTCTCTCTCCCTCTCTCCCTCTCTCCCTCTCTGTTTCTCCTTGTCTCTCACCTTCCAGCGGTCTTCTGGTTCCAGCTCGTTGTAAAGGGCCTCTCTGCTGTTCACCAGTGTCTGTTTGCGGAGCTCAACGGTGCGCTGCTCCCACACTGAGTTCTTGTTGTTCTTCTGGTCATTATTCTTCTGCTGCTCTTTACTGTAGACAGACAGAGAGGGAGAGAAAGAGAGAGAGAGAAAGACAGATAGAGGGGTTGGAAGGGAAAGAAAGAAGGAGAGAGGGAGAGTGTCAGAGTGTAGCGGGGGGAGATAGAGAGCAAGAGAGGGGGATAACAGAATTGGGGTGAGGGTTTGGTGAAGTGGCAAAGTAAGAGAAAAAAAGGGACAGTGAGTGTGAAAGAGAGAGACAGAGAGCAAGAGAGGGAGAGAGAGAGAGAGAAAGAGAGAGACAGAGAGCAAGAGAGGGAGAGAGAGAGAGAGTGAGAGAGAGACAGAGAGCAAGAGAGGGAGAGAAAGAGAGAGAGAGAGACAGAGAGCAAGAGAGGGAGAGAAAGAGAGAGAGAGAGACAGAGAGCAAGAGAGGGAGAGAAAGAGAGACAGAGAGCAGAGAAACGTGATTGCGTGAGAGTGCATCAGACTCCTCAGAGAAGAGATATACATTCACAACATTGGGCTGAGGGTGACGGGAGAAGTATGGGGGCAGGGATGGGCAGTGGGCAGTTAAGGTCAGTTATGGCCAAGGGGTCAAGGGTCACCCTACACAACCAACAGCAGAGACACGGGCTACTGGTGGGCCTGCAGCCAGCTACTGCTTCACAAAGCGGAGGCCACGGCGCCAG
>NC_045152.1:1705932-1723432 GCF_900700415.2 Clupea harengus | reverse complement strand
CTGTTCTAGTATTATAAGTCATATTTTTTTGATATTAGAAAAGTATTAAATTAGTGGTGGAATAACAACAATGCATTTTAGATGGTGACATCAAAACACTATCTGTCTCCATATGCCTGAACATTATAGGCATCTTACTTATTTATTTAATATTTTCTGAGTTTGTACATATTGCATTTGGACAAAATGAACCTTCAGAAGCAACCATTTCAATTCAGTGAAACTTTCAACTCAAAAGATATCAACTGGCTAACGTCAGTTTTTAAGCCAGGGATATCAGCGTCCTCATTTATACAGCATGTCAGCAGACACATGACCACATAGAAATGTATTAAAAAAATACCTGATGCCTCAAACTTGGCTATTGCCCTTTACTTAAAAGAAAAAAGAAAGCAAGAGTGTATGAGAGAAACAGGGCAGAGGGAACACTCACAATGCAGTCGAAGCAGTTGAAGGAGGAGTGAAAGTAAGGGTTCGTCCCCAGTCCATACATCTTGATGCACATCTCCGACATGAAGATGCCCAGAAAAATGAACTCGGCAAAATCTGGATGAAAAAAAAGGGCACAGGGGAGCGGCGAAGTGAGAACAGCGCAAAAAGGGCGATTCGAACGAGATCTCACTGAAGCTATTAGGAAACAACATTGTGAAAGTGAGACATTGAAGAAACGTTGAGAGAAACCTAAAAGGGTGTGAGAATGCAAACAGAAGACCAAAATGTTGAAAATGATCATTGTATCCCACTAAAAAACCCGGTTCTGATGCTCGCTCACAGACAGCTTTTGATGGCTGCCTATGTCAACCAGACCTGGCAAACACAGACCCCCTGCCTTCGGGCTGTAAATAGGCTGCAGGGCTGCATAGACGGTATGACCCTACGTCAGGAAGCCTACGGCCACCCAGACACTTCCAATGGACCATCTGGCTAATTAACAGAATTCTTTTAACAAGGTTCTCTCACACATAATGACTTAAAGCTCTCCCAGGGCAAGTGAGCGAGTGATACAAAAGGATGATGCACCTTATTTGCCGAACAAGAACATTACACGCTCAGGAAAATCCCAGAGGTCAGACCCCTCTCACAACACACACACACACACACACACACACACACACACACACAATCACAGCATTAGAGGGGCCCCCGAGGACAACACTCACAGAGGAAGTCGGAGAGGAAGTCGGGCTGGTCGTAGTGCACCACGGCCACGCACAGCGTGTTGAGGCCCACCAGGCAGAGCACGGACCAGTAGAAGGCCTGCGTCTTCACCACGTGGCGGACGAAGAAGCGAAGCCGCCGCTCCCGCTTGTCCCAGGTGGAGCCCTCCAGCTTGGAGCTCTTCAGGCTGGCACGGGCGAACGGAGAGCCTGAGGACGGGAGCCGGGTGCGGGCACAGGCAGGAGGAGAGGACGGGCATGGAGGGTGAACGAATAAGCAAGTGTGGGTACGATGGGGGGGGGGAGACAGGAAAGAGAGAAAGCAGAGGAAAGGAGGAGACAGAAGAGATGGATATAACAGTAAAGAGGATTGGGGGGGGGGGGTTGAGTAGGTAGGTGAAAGATGGAAAGTTCCAGGTGGAAAAGAAGGAGATGGAGAGAGAGAGAGAGAGAAGGGGGAGTGTGAAAACACAGAAATGTTCACACATGTCGGATGGATGCAGAATAGAGAGTGAGGGGCCGGTGGGAGGAGGGGGGCGAGGTTTTGAGAACAAGCAGAAGTACAGAACAGTTGCAGAAACTGTGAAGTCACTGGAGCGAAACCCAAACCCAAAACAGAAGGAAAGGCCCCCCCTCCCACCACCCTGCTACTGTACTGCATCAGCAGCCCCCCCTCGGTGAAGCCTACCGCTCCCTCAGCTGATCCGTTGGGCTCTGTTGTTGACATGGGATGTAGCTTTAATCACACACCCTTAGTACACCCTACTGTATCTGCTGAACATTTGCATTCTGCGTGTCACACGTCCGCTGACTGCTGACTGTGTTTACCTCAGTCCACCCACCCTAGAGGAAGAGCTCTGCTCAATCATCCTTAATAGGTAGCCAGCGCTGTGCCTATTTGTGGAGCGCTGAGCACTGGGTGCATGGGTGCATGCCTGTTTATATTTGTGTTCACATTAGAGTTTGTGTGTGCCTAGCAGGGAGTGGTTTTATAAGGGTACATGGTCTATATTTGTGTCTGCGTGTGCATATTCGTTGATTAAGAGTGTGTGTGTGTGTGTGTGTGTGTTAGCCCAACTGCATTCTCTCATTACGTATACTCTGAGCGCACTGAGTGTGTGTGTGTGTGTGTGTGTGTGTGTGTGTGTGTGTGTGTGTGTGTGTGTTTGTTTAGGAGTGTGGATGCGTGGATGTGTGTGTGAGTGTATGTGGAGGTGTGTGTGTATGTGTGTATGTGTGTGTGTGAGCGTTCACACATCATTCTCACCTAGAGCGTCTCCTTCTGCCTCCTCTGGGTTCAAGAGGTCGTTCTTGTTCTTCTTGAGGGTGGGCCTTCTCCGCGACCCTGTGAGGATATCACACTCTGTGACTCACTCCAACTCACTCCAACTCACTCCAACTCACCAACTGAGTCCAGTGGAGTGGACAGAACACAAACACAAACACAAACACAAACACCTACACACACTCACACTCACAAACACACACACACACACACAAACACTGAGGCACGTGGACGTCCACTGACACGGCACACCACTGAGACGTGAAGGTTCGAGGCAAAGCAAAGCCACTGAGGTCAACAGAGGGGAAAAGGGAGGAGAGGGATTGCGAGATGAAGAAACAGATGAAGAGGAGAACAAAAAGCCACCGGGGCTAGTCTGCTAAGAACAGATTGTACAGCCAGTGAACTAGAGACGGAAAGCGAGGGAGAGACTGAGAGACTGAGAGACGGAGAGACGGAGAGACGGACGCAGAGAGCTCAGGGGGTAAATACCATCAAAGGGCATCCGGTCGTCCGTTTCGACGTCTTCGTCCGCCAGAATAACTTCTTCTAAACAAAATGAAAGGGTTAAAATCAGGCAGGGGCATTCTGACTTATGGAAAAAAAAAAGTCATGTCAAGTCACATAGTCAGTTTAACTCTCACTGTAAAAAAGTGCTGACACTACGCATAATAGTTGGTCTTGTGAGCATTTTCATAATGCACTCTTGAGTGGGATGGACCTACAAAAAACACAGGCTTTCGATAAACAAAATGTCCCTTAAGGCAAGGCATATTCCAGCTAACAAATAGGGCATGTTAAAAACTCACATGTCTGTGACAGTCATAATCACATACAGCTCACTCCAAATCCATCAGCCTGGATGAAGTCATCATGACTCATCAGAAACAGTTAGAGGAAATCTAATCTACCTAGCACCTCTCTTCCTGGGTTACATTATACAACACTGCATGGTGGATATAATCAGCAAGCAATTCTGCTGTTGTGCAAATGTGTTTACTGTGTGTGTGTGTGTGTGTGTGTGTGTGTGTGTGTGTATATATGTGAATGTGTGTATATGTGAATGTGTGTGTGCATGTGTATATAGTGTTTGTGCACTTGTAATGGACTTGCCTGCTTTGCAGATCCACTCCAGGTAGCCGTTGAGCTCCCTCTCAATCTGCTGTTGTCGCCTCAGCTTCAGAAACTCACTCCTGTTCTCCACACGCTCCCTCTCTTTGGCAAACTCCCTACACACACACACACACACACACACACACACACACACACACACACAAACACACACCAGTGCAGAAGCAAAATTCAGCCCTCACTTCATTTTTTCCCTAATCAGACAGAAGTGTAACCCAGGTTACATAAAATCAGCAAAGCCCTCCAAAAAAAAAAAAAGTCACTTGGGCGACTCTACGCCAGCCTATGAATTCAATTACACTTAGTCATAAAGCAGATGCCTTTAGCTAAAGCTACATACTGCACTGTGATGTTATGTAATTTGAGCTTCTGCTCCCAACTAATTGTACCCATCACACTCGCATAATTAGCATCGTGCTGTGCTAGTTCGACTACGAGAGCAATACGGTAACACTTCTGAAGAAACTTTAAACCGATATACTGCATAGAAAAAACAGGTAAGGACTAGGGCACATATGCTGACAGATAGACAAACATACAGGCCAACAGACAGACAAAAAAAATCATGGACACCTCTAGACTGACAAGCACCAGGCATAGAGGAGAGACGATTGTGACCTACCCGGACAGGACACCCAGCACCAGGTTGAGCATGAAGAAGGAGCCGATGATGATGAGGGGGATGAAGTACATCCAGTTCCAGGCGCCTCCAGAGGCGTCGTCGCTCTGGGAGACAGACGGGTGCCAAGTAAACACGTGAGACGGGAGCCACGACAGGACACCTTGTCAAGAGCGGATTCTTTTTGGCTTTAAAAGCCTCTAGTTCTTCTGGACACTATGGTATCCGAAGGCTCTCACGAATAACCAGCAACATTTGACTTGACCTCTACATCATGGGGGCTAACATAACAATGTTACAAACAATGAATGGCATATTTCATATCTTGACGGAGGTTATTATGGGAGTCAGTTCCAGTGAAGCTACAGTGTCCTATCAGTCAAAGCTGCGCAGCTATGGCATCTACAGTTCCGAGGGCTGCCATGATGACGAACGAATTGATTCATTTGATGATGAATTTCTGCTAATGGTGACATAAAACTGTCAAATCATCAGGCGTCAACCGTCACGATGAATAACAACAGGGCAGGGCAGCTGCTATAACATGTTTTAAGATATGGTTATGCCAGTCACATGACACATAATTCAAGTACAGGAGAACCCAAAATAACCCTGCATATTCTTGACGTGTTTTCATTGATGAGAACAGTCGGCAACTTCTTTAAAAAATGTATTGTGTTAATGTATATTATGTATAATGACGAGACAAGAACACGTTTTATAACATATTAATAATGAAGGCTACCTGAATGTAATACAACATTTTGCACTGCCTTCACTGGCACATGCTCTATCATAGTGACAGCTCTCTGTAGCGGGTCTGGAGGCTACACCGTCACTGCAATGCTGTGTTTTGTTATTGTGTCCATTGTATGCTTTTGTATGTGTTGTATAAGTTACTGGATGCCCAACATTTCATAAGTAAGTATGTTTGTATGTACTGTATGTGTGTATGTATTAGGGTTGCACCTGAATACAAATACATTATGGATATGGAACTATATTTCATAATTAATGATATGCCAATATTAAATCAATTGGATGCTTTGAAGGCACAACAACTGCATTGGCAATGGAAATTCCGTTTAAAAATACAACATTTGCCTGATTTAAATGTGAAATACAGTATAAACCACACCCACGTCCGGTGTTCTATTCGAATACAGATACAGACAGACAGACATCGCTGTGCCCCGCTAGAATGTATGCATGTATCTATCTCTCTATCTATCTATCTCTCTATCTCTCTATCTACTTAAAATGAGGGATAGATGGCGCAGATATAGATGTATCTTATGTATAATACTATCCAGTAATATACAGTATTTAATGTGTAAATCATACGTAATACATTGTACTAAATCATAAAATGAATATGATATGTGGTCAGAGATTAAGGAAACATGCTAAACTGAATGCTACAGCCAGTATATTCTCCTTTTAAAACATAACATAATGTTACTTTAACTTGACAGGTATGCAGGACCTGCACTCTCTCTTCTCTCTGTTGCTCTTCCTCTCTAGATCTTCTGCCTCTTGTACCACTAGGACCTGCACTCTCTTCTTCTCCTCCTCCTCCTCTGTCCGCTCCTCTCTCTAGCTCATCCTCTCCACCCTCTGCCTCTCATATCAGCGGCACCTGACCAGCCTTCACTGGCTTCACTTGACACAGGTGAGGGCACGTCATAACTGAGATCTGCACCAGGCTGCAACAAGGAAGAACACTAGGCTACTAGTGTGTAGCCTATTTTCGAAGCAGATGGCTTGTTTTCGGGATAACAGGCTTAGCTTTGGCTAATGTACATAGCTGCCCATGCATCTAACTAACACTGACACGGAATCAAAAATTCATACGAGCAGGTTTGTAGTTTTGCAAACGCTGCAAACTATACATTAGCTGATCTACTTACAGTGTACGACTCGGGGGAGGGGGGGAAACAACGCTCCCCAATATGTAGAATTTGGAATGCGGTACCGATTTGAAAGGCTTGTTTTCTGGGCTACATATGGCCCCTTTAAGGTAATTATGAGAATATTTTCTTCAACTAAAATATTACAGCTTGATGGTGTGGTGTAAAAAACAAATCAACTTATCATTATCATCAAGCCATGATCCCCTTAGAAGAGAGGGCGGTTTCTTCTCTGTGTGAAAAAGGCTCAGCTATGGTAGCATCTGGAAATGGGTGTGCTTTTCAGCGTGGGGAAGTGTTTCATTACAAAAGCAGGACATGATGAAAAGGGTGCACTCCCTTTGTCTTTCTTTATTCATATAGTCTGCCCTAGAATCCAGACTATGAATTATTGAAGGTCCTGCTGGATGAATGATGTCACTTCATTGCGAGACGGAGTGGAAGGGCTTACCGGGCACTTCCAAAATATATCCATACGGTGCCTGGACCCAGGTCAACCTTGAACCGAAAAATTGAGAAGACTGGCTGTGGATCAATGGATGAATAAGAGGATTCTGCACATGTATTTTTGAGTGACTGATCTCTTTCAGGTAACAGTCGGAGTCCTTCTGACTTTTTAACCATGGGTCTTAACAGTATCTGTACGTTTACTAAAGTATGGTGTAGCAGAGATTTTCAGTGCAAGGCTTCTGTGTTTGTATGTAAGAATATTTCTCCATGTCTCACTCTCACACACACAGAATCACTCTCTCTCTCTCTCTCTCTCTGTCTGTCGGTCTGTCTCTAGCTGCTCCCTCCATCTCTCTCTACTTCTCCTCTCCTCTCTCTCTTTCTCTTCCATTCTCCCTCCATCTCTCTCTCTCTCTCTGCATGTCTGAGAGCTCTGCTGTATGTACTGCAGTCCTTTTGCCCATTAAACTTTCAGCAGCTTCTCCCCCGGCCGAGGCAGGAATAACTCCAGCTGAACAGAGACTGTTAAATATAGAGAAGTGCCTGGGTGGGACTGATGGAGATGGAGGGAAAGGGTACAGGGTACAGAGAGAAAGGAAGAGAGGCAGAGAGAAAGGGACAGGCAGAGAAGGAGAGAGAGAGAGAGGGATGCGGTGAATGGACCAGAGGCAGAGTAGGAACTGCAGAAGGAAGAGGAGGAAGTACAGGAGAGGCATCCAAGTTGTGAGAATGAAAACAAGAGAAGCAGCCCTGTGTCTCTGTCTGTATTTGTGTGTGTGTGTGTGTGTGTGTGTGTGTGTGTGTGTGTGTGTGTGTGTGTGTGTGTGTGTGTGTGTGTGTGTGTGTGTGAGTGAAAGAGTGAGAGAGAGAGAGAGAGTGAGAGTGTGTGTGTGTGTGTGTGTGTGTGTGTGTGTGTGTGTGTGTGTGGGTGGGCGAGTGTGCCTGTGTGCATTCCTTTTGAACTGTTAATACTAGATAAAACGTTGATTGCTGCCTCAACACTAAGATGACCTCCCTGCCCTAGATTTCTGGAGGATTTCTCCTAGCACAGAGACACACAGACCTACTGAAGTCTGAGGGCATGACAGAAAGACACTCCAGATTTCAAATGATCAATATAATACAGACAAAGGAATAGGATAGAGCAAGGTTTTAAAACCACTCTTTAGGTATTCTTTACATGCATCATTTCAGTTTCAAAATGTTCAAGAAACGATAAACAATAATTCAGGCATAGGACAACTGTACTTTTGGCAACAGGTCTTCACACAGCACATAAGGCTTATTCTCCCACAGTCCCTCCAGTGTACAGTTCTGGTCTGGCATAGACTTCCATTTGGCCCGAAGAGTACAATTAGTCAGACACGCAACACAGTAAAGCAATTTAGGGGTCAGGCACTAAATCAGCACGGCTTGTTTTTGGTCTGCTGATCCGTTGTGGGTGTAGACCTACTAGATAATGTGCGACTGTGTTAAGGACCCATCAATACAAACATAATGATCGAGAGGTTTGCCGTTTGATACTCCAAACATGTATTACATGCAACAGTAATTAAATCTGTTAATGTACAAAATCTAAAGCAATTTTCAGGGCTGAAAGTGGTTCTTGAAGCCGGAAATGTTTTAATTCAGTTGATAAACAAAAGGTTTAATAGGAATGCGCAAAAGATACCAGACTTTCAATATCACTTTTGAGGGTTTTGATGCTGTCGAGTAGAGAGCCTGAGCCTCACAATGCTATAAATGTGTTGAGTCATTCATTATGGTTAGAGTTCCATGACCTGCCCCTGACTCTGCCTTGTGTTGGCATGACACCCAGCTGTCCAAAACACACAGAAACCCCCTGATATATCCAGCTACTACAGAACTGAGACATTAACACACTGCAAAACAACCGTTTGCACTAAAAATTCTCCAGCATGTTTCTCAACATGACACATTCTCTGTCGTGAGACCACAGAGGCCTTCTCATACGCAGCTTCACATTGTAGCAAAAGTCAAGTAGCGGGACTTACATAGTAGAGGAGGTCTGTCCAGCCCTCCATGGTGATGCACTGGAAGACGGTGAGGATGGCGAACAGGATGTTGTCAAACTGTGTGATGCCGTAGTTAGGGCCGAGCCAGTACTGCTTACAGATGGTGCCGTTAGGACAAAGACGAGACGGAGGCTCAACACCACAGGGATACTCCTCCCGAATCTCATCTTAGTGGACAGAATAAACAAGCAAAAAGAGAGTGAAGGAGGAATTGAAAAAAGAGCAATAATGAGAGAGAAAGGGGGAGAGGGAGAGAGAGAGAGAGAGAGAGAGAGAGAGAGAGAGAGAGAGAGAGAGAGGGAAATCAGTATGCCACAGTGTTACGTCCTCCTGCCTTAGGGGTCGCTGTTTTCCCTTATTTCCATGTCTGTTACTTTGCCTACTATTTTGATTGTGTGCAGGTGTTGCCTGTCAGCCGTGGGCGGAGCCCGATATGTTTTAAGGCCGGGATCGCCGTCCAGAACCTCTCTCCTTCGACTGCGTGCCGCCACGCTATTTGGCCTTCCTCGTCGTCCTACTTTGTCTTTGAAATTCTCTGTTCGATATCGCCTTTTTGTTTATTAAAACCCCCTAGACTCGAGCCCATTTTGTCTTGTGCTTCATTTGTTGCATATCAGCGGAGCTGGTTTGTAACACACAGAAAGGTGTAGAAAGGTAGTTAAAGAGAGGGGGTAAACCGAGAGTAGAAGACAGACGAGTAGGGGCATACATACACAGGACAGATACAAAATACAATTAAGGTAAGAGGAGGACAGAACATATAAGTACGCGAGAGCATGAATCCACCACGGTTCGGCCTCAGTCTGCCTGAGAGTGGCGAAGTCCAAAGAGAGGGGGGCTCACCTGTGTAGATGTCAAAGCAGGTGGTGTGGAACTTCCCCATGTAAAACTCAAGGCCTATGATGGCAAACATGAGAATGGCAAAGAACAGCAGCAAACCAATCTGCAGGAGAGGGATCATGGCCTTCATGATGGATTTGAGCACCACCTGCAGGCCTGGAGGTCAAACAGAAAGCTTCACGTCAAGAAATACCCCAAGGAACTATACCAAAAAGAATGAACAGCTATAAGAAATACACAGATCTGTGTTGCTTTTAATAAATGAAATCACAGAGAAAACATTTTAAACTATTTTCCATTGTACGAATGTGGAGCATTGCCAATTGCAGCAATCATTTCTACGGTTTCTGGCAATGGCAACTGAGTAAAAGCACAACTGATTAAACACAGCATTGGATATAGATTCCCATTCCTGATCTACTTTAATGCACGTATTGCTAGACTATAGTGAGTGTAGTACTGGAACTGTCGAAGCTTCATACTTCATACTTCAATTTTTACATTTAAAATGTCTACTTGGGCCAGTGCTTCCGATGTCAGCGTGTCTTTATTAACTTTCATTTACAGAAATGCCTCTATGTTAAGAAACAGATGTGGCAGATAGAAATATTCTAGGCCTTCTCCTAGGTCAGGCTTTGACGTTAGTGGATCAGTTGTAAGAAGTTCTAATGAATGCTGTGCCTACAGCCATCCCTTTCTTTTCTCAGACCACCAACACCACCACCCCACCCCCACCCCCAAACACCACCCAAGTCATTCTCCAACTAAACTCACTGGGAATCCCAGACACCAATTTGAGGGGTCTCAACACTCTCACGGCACGAAGGGTCCGCAGGTCAAACTCCGACCCAATCGTGGAGAGGATTCTAGAAGAGAACAGCATGGATACAAGAGTTAGAAAGTGTCCTCGTGTGTGTGTGTGTGTGTGTGTGTGTGTGTGTGTGTGTGTGTGTGTGTGTGTGTGTGTGTGTGTGTGAACAAAAAAGCCCCCATTAAACCATCTACATGACATACAACTTCCATACCAACTAGTGCAATGGATGCAGACAATCCAAAAAGAATGATAATTGATCATTGAGACAATGGACTGATGGAGAGACAAAGACCTGTCAGACTGTTGAGGTACTTGTGATATCTGCAACAATCAGTGATGTGATTAAGGGTGCAGTGTTTAACATTTGTGATTCATTTTATCACGTCTGTCCGATCTCCAAATGAATTAAAATAAGGTTAATTGAACAAAATGTACCTGAATGACATCAAATGGAGGAAGATAAAAAAAGGGAAGATGGTTGAATAGAGGAGGAAGGAGGAAGAGAGACAGAATCTCTGTGAGAGGAAGAATAAACTGTCCAGTGGGAGAGAGAAGAGAGATATGCTGACTGACTCGTTTTATTCCTATCTTTCTCTGGGCCTATTTATAGCCTTGCCGTCTGCAAGCCATAACCACAGTCAGCCACCACCTGACTCACACACTCACACAAACACACAGACCACACACAAACACGTTCAATAAATACTCAACCAAATGCCACTGAGGAAAGGACACAAGTTCCCATAAACACACACACACACACGTGGATTTTTACCTGTAGTTTAGTTGTCTCACTTCCAGTTATTCCGTTACCTGACGCATGGTGTGAATCATCCCAGCCAGATGCTGACTGCTACTTTAAGGCTGTGCTTTTATATAAACCACTCAATTACACTCACACTTGACTACTGTAATGCAAACACAAACAACATGACGTCAATATCCTATTTTAATGGGTCCTACCGTCATATTTTATGATGTCTGTCTGTCACTTTGTCACTTTGTCTGTCACTTTTTGGTCTTAAATTTCTAGCACATGTTCCCCATCCTATGACTTACATTACTGTCATTTTTTGGTATATTACATTTACATTTACATTTAGTCATTTAGCAGACGCTTTTATCCAAAGCGACTTACATATGTGCGACTTACAATGTATACACATTTTACATTTACACTGATGGCACACTGCACATCAGGAGCAATTCGGGGTTCAGCGTCTTGCTCAAGGACACTTCGACAGGGAATCGAACTGGCAACCTTCTGATTACTAAACGACTTCTCTACCTCCTGTACCACTGTCGCCCCCATTGAGACTATATTAGTAGGTGACACAGACTGTTTTGAAATCTCATCTTATAAAAATTCTATAAACTCCATATAAAGGCTATTTTACTTGCGATTAAGAGTCTTTGTGTCTGTGTGGTGTGTTATAATAATAATAATAATGAACTTTATTTGTATAGCACCTTTCATGCAAAACAATGCAGCTCAAGGTGCTTAAACCTGTGTGTAAATGTAGCAGTGTAACCTGCATGCGTCATGCAGTTTCTTCAGCTCTTGGCTTACCTTAGGAACAAGACTTATAGGACTCTGTCTGAACATTTTTTGACATTTTGACTAGGCTCTCCCTCAGTTTTATTAGTTTTTCTGTGGATTTGGACATTGCTAAAATAGACCTTATTATTAGTGAGTTAATAGTTTACTGTAAGGTAGCTGAGAAGAATGAGTGTATTTATTATTATTATGCAACAATACTTAGGCCTAATAGTTTTCATATCAATAAGCATTGTTGCTTGAATAATAAGGAATACGGGCATTATTTAGCATTAAAATACAGTCTTAGAGTATGAAGCGTGAGTGTTGATAAAGTAAGCCTATATATTTTTTATCTAACTACTAGGCTATACAAATAAACCTGCTTCAGACAAACACCATTGCAGGCCATTACTAAATAAAATAAAATGCTACCTGCATTTGCATACTTGGTTTGAAAAGTTTCTTACTGTGTACTTGTTTTGAATAATGTGCAGGTTCTTTTTTTTTTTACCTATGATGTGTTAAATGCTACAATGAATGGCATAGCCTACCCTTCATCATGTCCAGTGTTTGCATATTTACATGTTTCATACTCTAGCCTATAGGCCTTCTCCAGATGTGGGGCCAGGCTGCAATTTTTTATGTTTCTTACGATCAATGTCATGTCAATCATTGCTTTTGTCTTACCGAATACGCTATGCTGCCAGCTTACAAGCAACAGTCAAATGAGAAATTCTCAATCTGTTTTCAATTTCATTAAGTTGTATTGAGCTACACATTTAATTTTGAATCTGAAAAAAAAAATGACCATGGTCCAGCCTTTGGTTGCTGGTTACGAGCATGCCTCTTGTGTCTAGCTACCCTGTGTACTTCAGTAACATATCACCATAGGCCATATATGTCAACACAGTCATAATTCACATCAGCGCCATAGTGTCATGTACACCAGCGTTAAAGCCCTGCATCTAATCCATTATCACACGCGCACACACACACACCCAGTCCGAATTAACTTTCCTGACGGGAAGGGGGATTGATATACTGTTGCACTTTATTGATCACAAGGCATTGTGGGATGGAGGGGGGGGGGGGGGGGGGGGGGGGGGCAGATGAAGGGGGCCTGACAGGCCACTGAGAGATAGATGTGCCTGGGGAACGCTCAGACGCGCATTACACAGCCATTACATGGCATTACTCACCACGTCTACCCTACACCGCTCACACACACACACACACCGCCCTCCATCCACCAGCAGTGGAGACCATCACTTCTACCTATAGTACCCTGCACACACTATACCACTAACCCTAACCCTATGGTATCCTGCACACACTATACCACGCAGTATGTGTGCACAACCAACCTCCAACACATCCTTTTCTACTCACCGCAAGACCACACACTGATTATTACAAAGCACACCACACACACAATGAATACTACCGACTACACACACACACCCGTTACAGCTCAACACACACCACTGCACACACCCAATATCAATTAAGACACACCACCGATCACCACGAAGCATAACAATTAACACTCAACACGCAATACGAGATAAGACATTTCATAAAAATGAAGTCATTGAGGCAGTCTGTGGAGAACCACGGAGCCCCTGTGAGGATGTGTGTCGACTGGGCTTCCACAGGCCTCTGGGGGGGGGGGACCTTGATGTGCAGGTGTGGTGCCGGTGTGGTGCGGTGGGGCCCGGGGCATGTAGCAGGTGTGTAAAGGTGTGTGAAGGGATGTTTTGGGGAGGGAGAGTGAGAACTAAAACAGCAGGGGGCAGGTGGTGGTGTGCGATAGGGATAGGGGAAGGGGGGGGGGATTGTGAGGTGTCTGCTCAGCACTTACAAGGAGAGCTCAGCGGGACACACACCTGTCAATCACCTCCAGTAGGGAGAGGAGCTGGAGCCAGACTGTTATCGTGGTTGAGTTTACTGGTGTGTGTGTGTGTGTGTGTGTGTGTGTGTGTGTGTGTGAGAGAGGTGTTCATGTTGTATGCATGTGTTGGCATATGCATGAAATGCATGCCAGTGCCACTGGTGCATATGCAGGAAACATGTGCACATTATAACACACACATAGGCACACCTTACTCCAATGCCCAAATGATTAATAAGACTGACTTAGTCAGTTAATGGTGACGGTTCAAATCTGGCCAATCTGGACAAATGACCAGTACACACTGCACACTGTACTGAAACTGGGCAACCACCACATGTTCATATACTTAAAACTGCTGTTACTGCTGAAGATCCTTAATGGAAGCCCCTTCCCTCTCTAATGCCACTCTGGCCAGATACTATGACAAGCCCCTTCCCTCTCTAATGCCGCTCTGGCCAGATACTATGACAAGCCCCTTCCCTCTCTAATGCCGCTCTGGCCAGATACTATGACAAGCCCCTTCCCTCTCTAATGCCGCTCTGGCCAGATACTATGACAAGCCCCTTCCCTCTCTAATGCCACTCTGGCCAGATACTATGACAAGACCTTTCTTTCTCTAATGCCGCTCTGGCCAGATACTATGACAAGCCCCTTCCCTCTCTAATGCCGCTCTGGCCAGATACTATGACAAGCCCATTCCCCTCTCTAATGCCGCTCTGGCCAGATACTATGACAAGCTCATTCCCCTCTCTAATGCCACTCTGGCCAGATACTATGACAAGCCCCTTCCCTCTCTAATGCCGCTCTGCTTGGGCTGCCCGCTGCGGCAGTACTGCTCCTATCCTCCACCTCACACGGCGCAGTGTGCCACGGCACGACGCCGCATTCGCCCCTATTTCCGTAATTCGGCCGTCCTATTTATTTATCGCTTTTGTTTTTAGCTCTGCTGCAATATTTACATTTCACACCACGCTCCGATTGCGGTGCCAGGATTAGAAAAAAAAAAAAAAAAAAAAAAAAACTCAATTCATCCTGTCGCCACGGCAACGGGCCGTTCCGCGCACGGTTTTTCTTACGGTTCCCAGCCCTCTTTCTCATTCATAACTGTTTCCATGGCAACAGGGCCCCGTTTTTTGCTCATTGATAGAATCTCAGCATCACCACCATAACGTGGAGAGGTGGGGCTAGATTGATTCTCCTTAAAAATGATACAGTTTGCGCTGAACTATAAATGGAATAAGTGTTACAACATAGAGACACACACACACACACACACACACACACACAAAGACTACTTGTACATTCCTGGATCAAACTAAAGAGATTAGGCACACTGATACTGATGCATACAGGCTGGAATCTAGGTCATGTGATTGCTGAGGCACTGCCACAATCAGTTCACACGTACAAGCATAACCAGCCTTACCCATAACCAGCAAGGATTGCGTTGCCCATTTTAAATATATGTTATACGTATATGCACAATGTGCGCACACACTGGAATATTGCCTCAAAGTCTCAATGAAAGATGATGCATGTGTTATATCTGTTTGTCTGTGCACAGGAGTTTTCATCTGTGTGTGTGTGTGTGTGTGTGTGTGTGTGTGTGTGTGTGTGTGTGTGTGTGTGTGTGTGTGTGTGTGTGTAGATGTAAGTCTACAAACACACTGTATGTGTGTTTCGGATGGCAGCCTCTGCCCCTCTGCTCTCACTCTCCCACTCTCTCTCTTCTTGTTCGCTCTCTTGGGTCTCTCTCTTTCTCCTTTTCTCTCTCCTTCTCCTTCCCTCTCAGTCTGTCTTTCTTTCAGGCTGGTTCTCTTACTGCTGAACTCAGCATTGCAACTCCACACAGTTGAACACAGGGTCCATTATTTTCTTGTCCCCACAGCCCTACTACACAAACACACACACAGACACACCATGCCCCCGCCCCCCCCCCTTCTCTCTCTCTCTCTGACACACACAAAACACCAGCTCTGTATGTCATGACTCAAACCTGTCCACATTTGACCTTATCCCCTTTCCTCTTTCTTTTTGCCACGCTTTCTTTTAGTGTTTCAACAACTTTCAACCCACCACTGTGTCACCATTAATTGAGTTATCTTAATAGATACAGAACTATGAACTATGTCGTTTTCACACCAAAACACCTACAGTGGGCATTCATTATGTCCTCAGTCCAGTCCAGTCAACCATGGAAATATGTCTCTTGCAAGGAATTATTTAACCAGATAGAAAGAAATGGCACATGAAATGTCAGTCAGCGGTGCAAATGGGATTTTTGAACTGGGGGGACGCTAACATCGCCTAATCAGCTGTGCAGAGTTATTAACTGATGATTGTCGCCTTACGTAGGGAGAGTGGTGGGGACGGATCGGGGTCACTATGAATCTGGGGGGGACATGTCCCCCCCGTCCCCAGTGCTATCTGCGCCCCTGATGTCAGTGTATGTTACAATATAGTACATTTCAAACATCTATAATGTAATAATGTACCAACTAAGCGCCTAGTTTTCTCATGACACAGATTTCTATTTTCAACTTATTGTCCCTGCCCTTGTTCGTGTTTGCTGCAGTCTTGCAGTGAAATTGGGCATTTTCCCGAAATTCATTAATTTATCTCTACAATCTCACTGGGTCTATGCAATTCCCTGCCATGCTACCTTACTGTAATTCACACAAAGTACTTTGTATACGAGGCCAATAAGGGCACTTTATAATGTCAGATTTCAAAATATGACTAATGAAAGTCCGACAGTAATCACCAGTAATCACCTGTGTCTGTGGCAGGAGCGAGAAATGGCAGAAATAAAAGACACCCATGTGTGTCACTGTGCTTGTCTTGTGGATAATATATGCAGGACCATCAAAAAGGTCAAAGGTCGTAGCTCTGCTGTGTGTCAACTCTTTCATCTGTTAGCAGAATGAGACATCTGCTGTCTCTTCTTTTTCCCTTTCCCCCTTTTCTTCCTTCTTTTTTTAATCAATCTTTCTTTCTTTCTGGATCTCTCTTTCTAGCCCCCCCCCCCCTCCCCCCCCCCCTCCCTCCCCATCCTTGCCTGAATCTGTGCTGACGTTAACTCACAGTCAGATGTGGAAGGGCAGTCACGACTCACAGCATGGCAGAGCACAAGCAAGACAACGCAACGCACGTCACTATGGAAACCCCCAAAACACTCTCCTCAGGTGACTCCTCGAAACACACATTATATCGCACAGGCTTAATAACGAAAGAAAAGTCACAAGGAAAATGTCTGTGCACTAAGTTAAATATTCAATCTGAATGATGTTCTACACTTTGTACTGCATTTACTATTAATACGTGTGTGAGGAACTTGTTAGCCTAATTTCTGCAATATCAGGATAAATGTTAAATATCAAATTTTGTACAATAATCTTAACACTTGTCTCAATACCATGCTTACTTTTTCAAAACACTTCACACAGTCACCATATCAGTAGACTTTGTGAACTTAACTGTGGATATATTTTGCAAAAGCTTTGATACAAAATGCATTCAATGACCACCTCTTCCAAAATTCATGAATACCTCTCTCAGCTAAGGTCCCCCTAGTAACACAAGGGGTGGATAAGATATGCTAAAGATTGTTTTTCTAAAGACTCATGCATTAGGGCTGAAGTACATCTAGTGGTCTCATGTGTTGTTGTTTCACTTACTGTACTGGGAATGAAAAGTGACTGTATACTTTTTTGTTGTACTGTTCTATACCACAGAAAATGTAGCACAGACGTTTGGTATTGTGATTTGTTCTTTTCTTTTGCAAAACTAAACTAGTGCAATCATAGAGGGTGCAGCAACACTTC
>NC_045152.1:1700932-1703432 GCF_900700415.2 Clupea harengus | reverse complement strand
GGCAGTACACATATGCCTATCACAAAATACAATGCAAGCCAATAATCATCTTTCACCGTCTCTTTCTTCTCTCTCACACAAACATGCACACACACACGCCTGCACAAACACACACACAAACTCAATAAATCGACGGAAATGATTCACACAGACACACTGTAAGAGGCGCCACCCCTGCATAGGAGCCAAACATCCCTCCTCTCCTCCTCTCCTCTCCTCTCCTCTTTTCTTCTCTCCTCTCTCCTCCTCTCCTCTCCTCCTCTCCTCTCCTCTCCTCTCCTCTCCCTGCAGCTGGGAGAGCGCCTTCCTCTGTGACCCATTTACACAGCAGCCAGCTCCACTGAGCCACCGCGTCACCATCATCACCAAACTAGGTACACACCTAGCTCTCAGCCCATCTACCTGCATTCATACATACACAAATATACAAATACACCCAATACTGACACACACACATACACACACACACACACACACACACACACACACACACACCTACACACACAAATGCATACTTACACATAAACACATACAGCATGTACAGCATAAACACACAGGCACTCACACACAAGGACACAATGACTTTCAAGTATACACACACACACACACACACACACACACACACATGCTGACATTGGGCATGGTTGTGTGTACAATCTATGTCTTTAGGACTGAATGGTAAATGTGTTTGATAACGTGAGATATGAAGAAAGGGATTGAGAGAGAGTGGGGGGGGAGCGGAAATCTCACACACACCGCACTCAGCCACGGTGCCAGTTCTGTAGTACAGTCAGCCATGTCCCCCCTCACATTCATGCACAAAAAGAGATAGAGCGAGTACAGGGGGGAGAAGAAGAGGGGAAGAGAGAGGGAGGGAGGGGCAGAGAGAGAAAGAGGAAGTGAGAAGGAGAGATAAAGAGAGAGAAGGAGGGAGAACAAGGGAGAAATACTAATGCCTAAGTCCCTCTCTCACACACAAGCTCAGTCACACACATACTCTCTATCTCTTTCTCCCTCTCATGCACAGAAACACACACACACACACACACACACACACACACACACACACACACACACACACACACACACTCTAAGCCAGCATTAGACTTACCCAGTGAGCACCACTACAAAATCCATGACATTCCAGCCATTGCGTAGGTAGGAGTTCTTGTGGAAGGCAAAGCCCAGAGCCAGGATCTTGATGCCCGACTCGAAGCAGAAGATGCCGATGAAATAGGGTTCTGTGTCATCCTGTCCGACAAAGACAAATAGAGAAAGTCTTAAAAAAAACATGCCTCGCCGTTTCCTCTGGGAGGACGTAATGATGAACTAGTTGATTTGGTCTCATGTATGTTTCCTTATTGTCTTTTCTTTTTTTTTAAATCCTCTTATGTACCAACTGACTGTGCCAGTTGTGGTTTATGATGACAATACTGGAATGCAAGCACAGGCCTATAGGCCTATACTCCAATTTTCACTGACTGCTCAGAAAAAAACATTGGTGATACACCATATTTGCTAGAACTGACTGTCCAAAACCAGGAGGACTGTGTGCTGTTGTACGTATGGATGTGTTGGATGTATTGCACGTATGTGCGGTGTGGGGTGTGGGATGCACCGCATATCTGAACCAGACTCACCAGGCGCTCAGACATGGGTGTCTTATCCCCGTCAGGCAAGTGCTGTTCCAGGGCGAGGACGACGCAGTTGGCGCAGATGGTGGCCAGGATCAAGTACTCGAAAGGAGTGAGGGTCTCAGGTCAAGGATAAAACGTGGAAGAGAGACACAGAGAGCGAGAAGGAGAGAAAGAGAGAAAGAGAGAGCAAATGGAGAGGAAAGACTTCCTGGCAGCTAACGAAAACACAATGTACAGATGCATTCACCATGGCTTTTGCTGTTCCTCTGTTCTTTTGCTATATTATAAGCGCTAATTTCATAGAGCACTGAGCACCGCGAACGGGCTTCGCGCATCAGCAACCACACAGTGAGAATAGGCGGCGATATCTATATTTTCTAATTTCATTGACAAAGCAGGGCGCAATCAACCATAACTGGGTTGAGATGTGGCAATGAAGTCATTCTTTATCAGCCAATCACAAGGATTCGACCATACCTTATTATTAACGTTCACTCGGAGCTCAGTAATCGTTGTACAATGGAGCAAACAATACATTTCCGGTTGTGAACTGAACGGTTTCCACCAGAGGAGACGGAGCGGGAGGTCTGCCCGTCATGAAATCATTTAAAAGTTTCAGGGAAAATGTTTTGCTTTGGAGCAACTCATTTATGGCCCTACCACATCTGTGCACCACGGACAAAACACAGCATTGCGCCGAGCCACACATGTTTGCGCTTAGAATCTTGCTAATGTTATGAAATTAGCCAAATGATTTCGCCAAGTTATTCAATTAGCTTTATTCCATGTGCGGAGGACTTTGAGTGTTGCCAGCCGCATTGCTCATCGATGAAATTAAGCTTTATCGTGTACATAACTTGTGT
>NC_045152.1:1693432-1695932 GCF_900700415.2 Clupea harengus | reverse complement strand
GTTTGGCTTTGGTAACTGTAAACACAGAATGGATCCAAATAAAATTACATATATTTACATTAAACTAGCTCCATACGATTCTTCACTTGAAAAAGTGACAGCATCTTGCAAGTTGAAAACCATCAATTGTGCCAATACATTAGTTATTTTACTTTACCTCCGAGTAGATAAGAGTTAAATAAAGGATGTGCAGAGTTTGACAAAATTTGAGATTAATGTTTGCGAACTCAACAACTGTTATGTTTCAGCGATAACACTTGAACCGGCTTATTGTTTCGTGCCGCAGCGCCTCCACTCTCTTTGGCTTTCTTGTCAAATCACCGTCTCATCTCTCACTCTTTTCACTTACTCTACCTCTTTTTCCTCCCTCCGTGTCAGTCTCTATCTCTCATGTCTTCCTCACTCCACCTCCTCTCCGGAACCTATGCATCAATCATCACTCCCCATCATGGAGCCTCCATTCAGCTTTGCACGCACTGCAGCGTCAGCAGGCCTGCTGTGACGGAGGAGGAGAGAGAGGGGTGGAGGTGGAGGAGGAGGAGGAGGAGGAGGAGGAGGAGGGGGAGGAGGAGGAGGAGGGAGGGGGGTTTAGATGTAGAGACAGCAAGACAGCAAGAAGAGTGGGGCGGGGTGGGTGACCAGAGAGAAAAGACAGAGACAACTACCAAAAAAGAGATTGCAGACAGAGAGAGGGAGGGAGGGAGGGAGGGAGAGAGAGACGGCAGAATGCCAGGAATATCAAACAGAAAGTGTGCCTTTTTTTCTGCGTGACACAGAGCTTTCAGAATGGGGCAACGAAACAGGTGCTAAGCAGAAAAAAAGAGTGCAGCTTGTCAAGTTCACAGAAAAGAGAAGAAGATGTTACAGTACAGGAGAGAGTGTACGACATTAAGACACTCGTAGGCATCTCTCAGAGCCCAGCACAGAGCACAGGTGCCGCCATACACATCATCACCGGTGCTAAGACTCAAGAAACCACATCAATGATTGCTGCTCGCACATTTACATAACTACAACCGCAGAGACGGGAGAGACTGGTTCCCATTCTTGGCCTTCCCATGGAAAGGTCCATGGAAATATTTTGAGGGTCATAATGAAAGAATCATTTTTGGAGAGGCATAATCGAAAAAACTCTTGGTGCATGCGCTGGAGGTATTAGGAACAGATATCCTCAGTCAGTGGATGTTGTGCAGGAGCTCAGTGACCATGGCGCAGCTCATAAATGTGTCCTGAGGCCAGCTGGGACACAAGTGGAGGGGAGAGAGGAGGACAAATTGAGTAGAGAAGCATTCAGAAGGAGGTAACTGAACCGGAAAATAAGGTGTGTGATGCTCTCGAGAAGGTGCACTAATAGGACTAGGAATGGGACTCAACCCCGCCCCCCGCCCCCCGCTACACACACACAAACACACACACTTGCACACATACACAAACAAACAAACGAGTATACTCATTTAGTAAACCAGTACTCCGATAAATGTAAGCATGCACTTGACATTCAGTATGACCTACAGCATGTGAGAGTGTAGGTTCATGTAACTCTGAACATAGGACAGGTGACTAGGCCAAGGTTTCTATTTGTGTCATTGCTAACAGTAATATGAGGCAGTCAAGCCAACCCCTCAGTGTGTCCTTCAAGTGTTCAGAACAGCTCATAATAAGGGTGAAACGCAACACAAAGAAATGCGCACACTTCTATTGTCGCTCAGACAGCACCAGACACTAGAACAATAGCATCCACACACACACACACATTTACTCAAATTTGTGCGCATACATATACAAACATACAAGTACACAAATGCGCGCACACACCCGAATAAAAAAAAAACCACACACACCAGACTGACGCCCCATGCAGGTTTGTGCAGGTGAGTCAGGTGAGCCTGCATCACTACACAGCGGCAGACACACACTCCGGCCCCACCCCGCTGCAGTGACGCATTCTCATGCATCACAAATCACTGCCATTCATGCAACTCTTCAGGCCATTAAAGTCTCAGACCTGCCCATCATCTCAAAACTGCTTCCAGTAACCTGACTCAGCCTTTGTTTTGTTCATTTGTTTGTTCGTTCATTCATCTGTTCGTTCGTTCGTTCGCTCTCTTCTGTTTCGCTCGCTCGCTCGATCGGTGAGTCGCTCACGGGCCTCTGTAGATGTCT
This sequence comes from Clupea harengus, assembly GCF_900700415.2. NCBI lineage: Eukaryota > Metazoa > Chordata > Actinopteri > Clupeiformes > Clupeidae > Clupea > Clupea harengus. The sequence goes on along the minus strand of NC_045152.1, from coordinate 1,693,769 downwards.
CTGTGGATGAGCCAGTGAATCATTTACTGTAGGGGTGGCAGCATTTGGTCTGCCTGCTTGCTGAGTCAGAGGGCCGCACTGAATCACACCCACTTTAATTAGCGGCGGCAGACGGCGGAGCGACGTGCCGGGCTGCGTGACCCGACTGGCCCAGTCACAGGAATGTAAATATGTATTGATTTTTCTCGCTCTGTTTGCTTTTTTAATACTATCTCGCAGATGCCCGAGGACCCAGTGTAAATTATTAATGAACGAGAAACAAGGCTGAGTGGTTCTTTTTTTTTTTTTCCTTCCCCTTCCACATTCTGCAGTACTACACACGACATCTACTTTCACT
>NC_045152.1:1680932-1688432 GCF_900700415.2 Clupea harengus | reverse complement strand
TGACTATAATCACTCTTCCTCCATTCCCTTTTGTCTCCCTCTGGTGTTAGAAACTGTGGCTGAGCCTCCTGCTTCCCCTCCCCTCCTCTCCTCTCACTCATCTGCTTTTTCTGCCTCTCTTTGGGACCAGAGTTACCATTACACAATGGTCCTATTTGAAAAGCCCATAGCATCAGTTAAAGACCTCTCTGTACACACAAGTACCTGAGTTTCTTAGCATGCCAGTTTTCGCAAAATGGCCTGCTGACTCCACTCACTTTGCTCCATGTAAGCACTGTACTCACACGCAGGTTTGAGTGTCTTTGTTGTGAAACAGCATATGCCGTTTGTGTAGTGTGGTCACATAAAAAAGAGCTAAACTAAAATGCATCATGCCACTGTAGCCTCCTACAGAATGCTCAGCAGACCGCAGCCATTTCATTAAGGATGTGGACTACACTTAGAGGCACACACAACAGTGGCACACAAAAAAAACACTCAAACACATGTGTGTGCCAAACCACCCCCTCCCCTTCCGCTCTCACACACACACACACACACACACACACACACACAGACACAAACACGTATGCATGCGTGGCAACCTCATGCACACACATACACACTGCTATAAGATTTCATAAGGTGGTCAATGGAGATATTCTTAGCAAGCATATGTATAGAGATCCATTCCATTGACAGTAGAGAGAGAGAGGGTCTGCATGCTGCAGTGAAGAGAGGCAGGATCACTGTTCTCATGAGTGGTACGTTCAATACTCAGGGAAAGGGGAAGTAAGGATACCTGAAGCAGTTCAGAGCTCCATTTCCCTACAGATATTATTCATCTGCATTACTATAGAAATGCTCTACATACATATGATGATGGACATATTTGCTTTAGGAAAATCGTTACAAATGTTCACTCACTTTATTAAATTCTAAGAGAGGATGCCTCAGCATGTGACATTGACATGGTTTTGGATGTTTGACTCCAACTTCCTGTCCAAAACCACTCATCTCTTTTAAGTGAAAGGTACATTGAGAACAGTATATCTGTTGTGAGGCACTTTAAAAAAAAGACAATTTGCATAGGCCTTGTAAAAACAACAGGGCAATTTTTCAGGTCCAAAAAAAGACCTAATCAATAGTCTTATATCTGATACCTTGAACAGTCTGCACAGGGTAAATCACCTTAACTGGAAATACTGAAATGGGAAAAACTGAGTCCCTCATATGGGAATCACTGGCAGACTGGTCCACCGAAAGGGCATCTTAAAGGGATGACAACCAGGGTCAGGCTCCCTATAAGACAGTGTCTTGGCTTGCATCTATGGCCAAACGTCTACAAAGCAAACATCCACCCTGAACACTATGGCTGTTAGAGACCCTTTTCGTCAGTCTGTTTTGACCATTCTGGTGCCACATGAAATCCCCCAGGGGGCATTAGAAGAAGACAGCAGGGTGCTTTGGTTGTGCATTTCTGTGAGCATAAGATTGACATGTGATGTGATGGGGAAAAGCAGCAGCCGGCCTATGACAATAGGCAGAGAGAGAGAAGGAAAGCATGCATTCCCCTTTCTCTGAGCTGAACTGTTAGAATCAGATTACATGTGAAACTAATGTGACATGGCCAAACAGTAGTCAACCAATGGATGAAATGCATGTTGGTAGTCTATGCGAGCGGAAGCCTAAGCTCCTATCCCAGCCCCAGGAAGAGACTCCAAGGCCATGTGGACACAAGATAAGGATAGCCTCAATATTTACCATGTAGCAAAACCAGACTTAGGGAAGAATCCACCAACACGGTATAGGACCACCCCTCTTTTTCCTTAACGTATCTTTCATAACATCATGAACGCTAAATAGCAATCGCCGCTTTCCAGAAATTTCCAGCCGCTCACACTACCAAGCATTCATGACTAAACTGCTTTAATATGGCACCTTCATGTGGTAGCAACACCGCATGTGAGACTAGTGAAAAACCATCTGCTCTGTGGGTCTGTGGTGTGAACAGGGAGATAGCAGGGGTCAGACATACAGCAGCTACCCACACCAAGGCAGGCTGGAGTGGAAATGCAGGGAAAGCTCGTCTCCATTCTATGGATGATTCTATTGATTTCAATGCTTTTTCATCAGCGCGTATGTGCACACGCTGTATGGAAATGGTCAGGATGACTTTGACTGTGCTGATTTGCCAGCTTTAAAACGTCATGGCTTTGCAGTGGACAAAGACTATTGAATGGATTTTGCTGTATGCATTAGGGTACTGTGTAAATACTACCAGTAACAGTAAAACGTAAAACATTCAAAAACAGATAATGGCAATCCCGCTAAATCCTTCAATCCCTTTAGTTCTTCCTATAGACTTCCTCGTAGGCCACATGGTGCTAACCATTACTCACTGAAGTTCTCTAGAGGAAAGTATTGTAAACATGACAGTGACACACAACCACATAATGACATGCCTCCCTATCCATCACAGCCTATCCATCTCAGAGGACAGGTTGCTTGAGCACTGGCATGTAGGGCCACTCTGTCTGAAAACATGCTTAAAGGATAGTCTCACAGTTATCCCATAACAACCAGAAGAATAACCTTCTCTAATGTCAAATGGTTCTTGTGCCCTTTAAAACGGTAGCGCGGAATACGTGAGAGGGGAGGGACCAGGCACAGTCTGTCCCTCATTCTCCTGAAGCCCTTGGAAAAAGGGAAATGGCTGCGTACCCCGTGTCCCCCTCCCCAACCCCAACCCACTCGTATATGCCCCCCCCAGCCCACTTCGTTTTGAATTTCGTGTGACGCTGAGCCCAAACTGCACATGCTGACATCAGCAATCGCCAGTACAGCGCCGCCACGCCGCTTCCGAGCAACGTCTCCATGCCCTCATGTCACACATGCACATGCACCCGTAAGAATCATGTCACAGTTTAGAAGCAATGTCGTCACTTAGATGATGATAATAATAATAATAATAATAATAGTAAAAAACAACACTCCTGAAAAATGTTTTTACAGTACGATTTGTAGGCTTTAACCTGTTCTGGGGAACATACATGTATATCCTAGTCTTCACATTAACTGACTGACAACGATCAAATTAATCGAGAAGAAAATGCTGAACAGCTGTAGCCTAATCATTGGTCTCAAATGCTTGCTATGTTACAGTGGAAGACACCTAGGCTGCATGTATTTGGGCATACACCAAATGTACCTTCGCTCCAGGTGACAGATGTGTAACGTTGAGGACTTTAAAAGGATATGGCCATTCGGTGATCTTTTTGGCGTATTTTCTCACAAAGTTGTCCTCACTGAAGATGAACAGGGAACGGTTGACAGTTAAGCAGTTCTGTCGAACCGGTATCGGATTGTACAGGGCCATAGTTCTGGCTCGCTGGGCCATGGACTGCTTGTACACCCTTTGGCCCGGCGGGCCACCTTGTCTACCGCCGCCGCGACCGGGGCCCCCTGGGCCGGGTCCTCCTCCATACCTGGACGGTACCTCGTTTTCAAACCGCGCCATTCTATCGACACCAAAGGCCAGTCTTTACGAAGCAGCAGAGAAGAAGGCGAATATGCAACGCGACCACACCACATTACATCCCATCTGCTTCAAGACTTCCTACGTGCATAACTGTATTGTACTCTCACGGGGTCATATTAGAGACGGTTGGTCTGAGAGCACAAGCCCATTGAAAGAGCCTCGATGATTGTATTTTTGGGTAAGTGGAGGTGTGAAAAAATGCGTGGAAGAAAAAAACGTGAGGTTTCGGTTGAATGGCTGATGCTCTTGCTGCCCACCTCCAAATACCAAGCACTTGTCCTTCACTCGGTGCTTAAGTCAGCTATCAAGAACAACATATTCCGATTAAGAACTAGTTCATTAGCGGGAATGGTTTAATGATCTCCAGAGATTCCATCTTCACGGAGTCCTAAATGTTTCCCAATGCGTTTGCCTGGTCATACATCGCTGAGGCTTTCATTGGCATTTCATATGATTACTCTCATGAACACAGCAGTGCTACCATACTGGCTGAGTAAAAAAATAACTGAATTTGAATTGATATTGTTCGTTAGATTTAGCACATCTTTTCATTTAAGTGTAATGACTGCAGCAACTGATGTTACTGATATTAAAAGGAGAAGGGGAAATATTATTTATTTATTTTGTAACATCCGCAATGTTTGGTACAGTGTGGATACTACCTTCCGCCACCTTTCGCAAGCGTTCCTCTCACATTCATACGACCGAGCTTCTCGAGTGACACTTTCATGTGACATTTGTTTAAATGTGTTCACACTGGTCGTTATTCATTCTCTCAAGAATTATCTTCATTCTCTAAAGAATTATCATCATAAAATGTTTGTTAATGCACTGCACCGGTAATTATCTTTTTTCATATATCAGACGGCATCCTTTTCGCCACAGCCATCATCTGCACTCCTGTGCTGGTAAAGCAATCCATGCTAGGTAAAATCCAACGGAGGTACGTACGGACATGGAAAGTAGCATCATCAATCCTCAGAGTATGACAACGAAGACAGCTCCGGTTTTTGGTGGTCTCCCGCGTTCTCCGCCACCAAACTGTGGACAGTCGCTGAACCTGCGCACCTCATCCTCCTCCGCCTCGAGGACTCATCCCGCTTGACTGTGAGGGGGGAAAAATAAGACCTGCGTCCAGTCCTTCTCTTGCCTTTCGTTGCTTCGCTTTCCCTGGGTCTCGTTACTCTCTGTCCAGCGCCCCAGGGGAAAGAAAGAGGTGGCTGATGTGGAAGAGGAGGCGGGATGGTGTGCTATGGGGGCTTTCGCGTGGAGGATCTGTCTACGAATCAAAATTGGGGGGCAGGGGCGTCAGGGTCCGGTCAGCTGGCAGGTTGAGGTATAATGAGCAACTGATCAATTTAATGCAGCTAGAGCGCCTTCCCCAAAATCTCTGGCCAACACTTGCAGCACATGACGCACGAAGTGCCTTGCATTGATTCGCTTATCCACTCCTGCCGTCTAACTCCAGAGCATAAGCGTTTCAACGTCCTCTGCCACAGTTAGCCTATTCTGTCACCTCCGATAGCCAACCACCGTCATCAGATGTTTTCCCCTCCCCTTCCATGGTACAATATCTTTAAATGTGATTAAAATAAGGCAATGATTCCAACACGCTATCTGTATAAAGATGATTGCAACTGAGTCGAGAGAGGAGTTGGGGTGGGGTTTATTAAGTGTCCGGCGAATACTGACATATCATCGTCAGGTGTAACACAATGTTTTTTGCACCAAACTGTCTTTCCTTGCGTGCGTGCTGCAAGGCAGCTGTGCACGCGCGAGCGCGGAAGCGCATCTCGGGGGAATCAAAGCAGAGCGCAAGGGTATGCGTCCCTAAACAGGGGCGACTGGCTATTCTTAGCAGCCGACATTTGTCAATGAATGAATAGAAGACTTTCACATGGAGAGAACCGCCGCACATCTCCGCATTTTACTGCTCCTGAAGGTGCTCTGGACTGATGTTTGCCTCCCTCTCCTTCCCTTGTCCCCATTCAACAGCGGTAATTGTACTGTTTGCTCACGTCCGCAATTACAGGGAAAGTAAACCGATTCCCCATTTTAATGTGTGAAACGCTATTTAATGCGGATCGGGTCGTGGACATCTAACTTAGTACTTTTTTGAGTAACTTCAAAACAAAAGAATCGAAAAAACTAATTTCAGCGATATTTGGTTTATAAAGCAACATAGTTCCAATTTTAAATATCGTACATATAGCTGACTGGATTCTGTGATGGTACAGTCAATTACTTACAGTTACCCTTGTGGTTTGAGATAGCCTACCTCTTCCAAATGAATAGTCCCAAAGTGAAAATGTTAACGAGAAATGTGTCTTTTTAATGTATGTACTGAGATACTGAGTAAGTTGACGTTGAGATTGACTGCTAAAAAGTGGTCCGTTTACAGTCTGGGTCAACCGCATGCAATGCATTTAGCGTAAGGCAGCGAGGGCTGGAAGATTTGGATTTGCACACAAGCAGAGCTTGTAGATAAAGCGGATTTCTGCGCCCTGGGTGATAGAGCGCATCTCACAGTAAAAATGCACTCTGTTAAGAGTTTGTTGAGTGCAGTGGAATGGATCAAATGTAATGGCACGTACTCCTCCCACGTTGATGGGGCTGGAAGGATTTTTTCCAAGAACTACCGGAGACAGCTTTTAAGAGTACGTTCTGAGAAAAGGGCAAAATCCCTCCACTGCACGGTGTGTATGGAGAGCATGTAAGGAACTGTCCATGGTGCTGAAACCAGTCAAATAACTATGCATACGTTTTTGGGTTGTCAACAATCGTCTCTTCATTTCGTGATATCTGAAAGAACAATACAGTCTTGTATGGGCATGGGGCCCTCCATCAAAAATATACAGAATAGCTTGAAATTAAATATATATGCAGCATGTGAGCACAATGCTTGTTTGTTGCTCTTTCTTATAAGATGTGTTTGTATACTGATGCATTTGGAGTCAGTGTGTGTGCGCTTGAGTGTATTTGTGTGTTGTGCATTTGTGTAAGCACCCTGTGTGTGTGTGTGTGTGTGTGTCTGCCAGGGTGTGATGATCTGTGAAATTACCTCTTGCCCTTCAGAATGAGGCAACCTGGAGAAGAGCAACAGATTCATGTCTCACAAAATGCCCTTAATTCATTGCTGGATTAAAAACTCAAAGGGCCTGTGGGCTACAGCTAATCAAAGGGACCCCTCACAATATAACATCTTCAGGCTATCTAGGAAATGTAGCATTTCGCAACCACAATGAAATGACAATCGCACCCTAAAAACAATGCAACACACACAAACACTTATGCACTATGGTGGTATAGCAGTATTAACTCCATGTCCCTCCATTGCTACTCAGCTAAAGAAATTGTAAGCAGCTGGATAACATGATGCTAATTAGAACACACATGTACTAATCCCATTTTCCAAGTCTTTTGTTCCATTAAACTAGCTAGATAATTAGACTGACTTTTGGTGCTACGCTAACTAGCTAGTGGATGCCAGTTGGTTATAGTCAGTAATATACATATACAATGCTGATGTGATTAATACAGAAATGATGCAAAGTTACTTTCTTGCCAACTTACAGGCAGCTAGCTACATTCTTGGCAAAACAACTACATGTCAGTTTGAAAAGATAGAAGTGTATTCAATCATAAGTGACTCAATTTCTAGAATCATCTCATCATCTCTTTCTTGTCAGTATGGCTGAAAAATTTACACCGAACTGTACTTCACTGTCAAGCACGACCGTCCACGCCTGCAGGACCTGGGGCTTAAAGGCACAGTCCACAATTCTGGTGAAAAGTTGTTGATATTTGACCTCATTAGCTAATCAAATGAAACCCACTCTCTTCTTTGCTCCTGAAGCAACATGTTAATTGGCTGGAATTTGTTTTATGGCTCGGTCCGAGCCACTGTGTTTGTTTACAAAACCAGGACTGTCTACAGACGGCACCGTTTTTTTGAGTGCACACACAGAACAGACAGCCAG
>NC_045152.1:1603432-1678432 GCF_900700415.2 Clupea harengus | reverse complement strand
GTTGGAGTGGTTGACTGTGTGCTAAAGCACCTCTTCAGACAAACTATGAGTATGAGAACGAGTTAACCCATACCTCCAAAGGACTAGCAGCCCTTTAACCCTTTAGTTGAGACAGAGTGAGGATTTAGATGCATAGCACATCTCACAACTGACTGTTTATAAGGCATTCATCCCTAAGAGCTATTGTGATATTAATTGCAAGGTGTGCAATAATATAAATTACGCTTGATTCTTTAACAACAGTTCCCCTTTTGTAATTCTACAAATAATGTTAATGTCAGAAGTGGTCAGGCTAGAATCACTGTTTGACCTCCATTATGGCATATGTTTCTGAGCTTAGGGCTCTTGTGAAACAATTGACCTGTACTAGAAGACATCGATATGATCACTGGGTGATACTCAGCCCAACCAGAGGGATGTAATACTGTCTACTTTCTCAAAATGGAGGCACAAAGTGTCGTCTGTTCTCTCTTGTGAAATCTTGTATTGGGACATATGTTGTTAAGAAGCTGATGACTGAAACTGATAAGGTGCCAGTTTAAAAGGATGTGTGTCTCAGCCAGTGTGGAGATTATTTTTAACTTGAAGTTGTAATTGGCTATAAATCTCTCTCTCTCTCCCTCTCCCTCTCTCTCTCCCTCTCCCACACACAAACATACACACCCACATATATACACACACACACACACACACACACACACACACACACACACACACACACACACACACACACACACACGTATATACACACACACACACACACAAACACACACACACACAAACACACTATTTCCTTTTTTATCAATTGCTTTTTTAAAACATCAATTTCAACATCACTGTAGTCACTAATTTAAGGTGGTGGATTGTACTGAAGATATACATCTAAGTATGCATTACAATCAATACGGTGAATCATAGCCACTTGGACTGTGCTCTAAGCTGGTGGTCTGCTAACGATTTCCTGTGTTGATGACTCCTAAAGCTGTCAGTCACGGTGTCCAGTGAGAGAAATGCCGACGACTGTGATCTGATGAATAGGATGCTGTGCTATAATTTATGAACACTTCTGTGACCTTAAAGGCTCCAAGGTCACCAATACTTTGCAATGATATGGCAAGATGACATAGGGCTTTAACATGAAACCAATATCAATGTTGTTCAATCACAAATTCAATATTTGTGTCTCTCTGGCATGTGAAAATAGGTCATGGAGACTTGAAATGAATGATGACCTTGACAAAACAATATCATTTATAGAACAGTGGCAGTGCCAAAAGCAACATAACTGTGTAGCAGCTTTTTGCTTCATCTTTGCCTTGTGTTATTGTTGCCCTGTTTTACAAGCTGATGTATGATTAGCATATCTTCATAAACAAAGGCTTTAATTCCTTGGTGGCCAAACTCATGCCCAAACAAGAGGCGTTTTACATCAATATGACCACTACTTCCTATTTGATGTTTTTTTTTTTTTTTTGTACAATGCAGTAAGAACACAAGAACATATAGCAAAGCAAAGCCTCTCTTCCCCTCTCTGCCCAGGAACTGAATGATGTCAGTTAACCATGAATACTTGAAACGCTGTGTTCTACATAGAGGTAGTGCAAACTGTTGTATTCTCCTTGCTAAGGACTCTTGGGATATTTAAAGTTTCATTGATAAAAAGTAAATGTAGGGAATTCTCAGTGGAACACCTGAGTCAGCTTATATTTGTCAAATGCAAGAGATACCTCCAACTTGCAAAATGCAGCTCGTTTGCAGGGGTAATGGTTGCAGTCTCCAACTACTGTGGAGTGACACCTAGTGGTTCAAACGGGAGCCAGTATAGTCTCCTGGAATAAAGCCACAAGAAAGTTGGTGTTATTTTGCTCAGAGGTATTTTCATTTTAAGGTGAAAAGCAAAAGCTTTTTGTTTACATGGAAAGAGAGGGGATATGCTTTTTCAGTCAAACAAATTCATCCTATCAATACAAGGTACATCATGTGTTTAAATGATCTGTGGTTTCTGAAATGTGAGTCCAGCATGAGGAAGTAGATGGACACAGGGGACAGATATCATGTGACCCCGTTCTTCATTTTGCCTGGGTCAGTTTCACAATAGCGATTACATACATGAACATCAATATATTGACTGAAGAAATAGGCATTGCTAAGTGCACACTGCTAACATTTGAAAGGGTTAAAGGATTTCAGAGGAAGAAATCCTGACTGCCATAGACATCCCTCTTTCCTTGCTCCCTTGGCATGATGAGCACCCCCACTCAGCAGTAGAAAACATGGCCACACACCACCTTCTGGCACACATTTGGGACGTTTCCAGCCTGATTTCTTTTTTTTTGCTGGCAGATACAGCTGTATGTGAACCGATGTGAGTCTATTGTGGTGAATTATTCATAGGTCAGAGTACCTTTTCCTGAAACCCTAGCAGCCAGAATCGTTTGCTGAGAAGCAATGAGAGAACATGAGCCTATCTGTTTTTTCCATTCTGATTCTATCACCTATGAAGTCTGCACATTATTCACAAGGAAGATATACAATACATTACTGCTCTATCTACTGTAACTGCTGTTACAATCACAGTAGCAAAATTAAAACACGTGTAGCATTTGTGAAGTATATTTCTTTAACCCTCATGAAAGAGCGCATCAAAACTCATGTTTTGTCACAATCTTATTGATGTTCTGGTCTATGTTCCTCCTCATAAAAAAACGAAAGTAATTTGTCAAGACACAAATGTGGTAGTCTCCTTCACAATTATTGGCACCCCTGGCAAATATGAGTAAAAAGGGTTATAAGATATTCACTTTTTGGTGAATTAGCTTAATCTCACACTGAAATTAGAAATATCCAATCTTTAAGTGAAAAAAATGTATTCTCAGAAGAAAAGTCCCTCATCAAGAATTAATTATTTTTAACAAAATGTAAAATTCTTATAAACATAATGTAGCTGGAGCATTTTTCCATTTATATTTATCAGAGTGTTTAGGAACTTTCAAGCAGTAATCCCTGACCTTCTGTTTCACAGGGGTATAAAAATGAGGTGGCCCAAATTCCCTTATTCATTCTTCAGATACGGGAAACGTGTGTGGACCTTAATAAGTCAGGGAATGGCTATAAATAATAAATAAAATAGCTGTAGGGCATCAATTAAAAAGTTAAAATCAAATGGAACTGTTACAAACTTTCTTGGAAGAAGACCCACGTTTATTTTGCCCCCACGCACAGTGAGGAGGATGGCAAGAAGCAGATCCCCAATGATCACTGTAGGCAAGTTACAGAAAAAAGTAGCATCTTTCCAAAACTACCATCACATGCTACCTTCATGCCAACAGATTTAGAAGGCATGCCAGAAAAAGCGGTTCCTGTAATGTAACCACAAATGTAAGTGCTTGGAGTTTGCCAAACGCTAAACATTTGCCAAACACTTTGACTGGGATCGTGTTCTATGGTCAGATGAAATGGAAATTGAGCTTTTTGGCAACAAGCACTTGGAAATGGAGTTGGGGTTTGCCTAAAAAGAAAGATAACTATTCTGAAAAGAACCTGATCCCCACTGTTAAGTATGGTGGAGATGCTCTGATGTTGGGGGGCTGTTTTTCCTCCTAAGGCCCTGGGAACCTTGTTAGGGTACATGGTATCAAGGACTCCATGAAATACCAGGACCAGGACAATCAAAATCTGGCTTACTCCGCCCGGAAACTAAAACTGGTTCGTCACTGAATCTTCCAGTAGGACAATGATCCAAAACATATGTGCAGATCAACACAAAAATGGTTTACTGAACACATAATCAAGCTTCTGCCATGGCCATCTCAGTCCCCTGATCTAGACACCATAGAAAAGCTGTGGGATAAGCTGAAGAGGAGAGTGTGCACGAGAGGACCTGGGAACCTGGACGATCTGGAGAGATTCTGTAATGAGGAATGGTCTTAAATTCCCTGCACTGTATTCTCCAACCTTATAAGAGGGTATAGGAGAAGACTCAGTGCTGGTTTATTGGCAAAGGGAGGTTGTACCAAGTATTAAATACAGGGGTGCCAATAAGAGTGGCGGTTTTGTAAAAAAATATTATTTCTTGATGAGTTTTTCTTTATTTCAGCAATTTACTTGATTTAAGGGTTTAATTGTTTTCATTATTTCTGTGTGAGACTAAACTAAATTACCAAAGGTCATCTTTACCAGGGGTGCCAATGGAGGGGACTGTGGTGAGATGGAAAATAAGCAAGAATCTTCTGAAAGAGGGACTGTGTTTATTTTCCCAGTGTGGAGTATGTTAATATTCAACCATTTACTTTTTCAGGTGTAGTGATGCCACCGTTACAGCTTTTCCCTCAAAGCCCAATGAATCATCTCACCTTTCAGAGGAAAAAAACACACATTGGTTGATCATGGCTAAGAATTCACTGTAAGCGAGAGGTACGGTTGGCATTGTCAGCCACTGCTGTTCTCTCCACACCGTGTGCCTCTGAGGCTAATCCCTATAGTGCCATGCAGTTCTGCTGACTGCTCCGCAGCGCAGCAAAGCTAAGCCACTGCCTGCAAATCTGACATGGGTTGCTGTTTAATACACACCACAGCGACAAACAACACTTGTGTGTACTGGGTACTGACAGTTAGAGGGGAATTACAGTCATTAAAGTCAGTTTGGCTAATTGATATGGAGAGCCTGCTATTTAGGCTGAGCGTGTGGGCGTGTGTGTGTTTTTGTGTGTGGTGTCTGTGAATAGAGCAGCCTTGAGCATTTTGTGGGACTGGCCCACAATGATTGTTAATTCTACTGCATATACATAAACCTCCCCCACAGAGGATCTGCCTGTCTTTACAGAGAGGGAGACAGGGAGTCTGTCTGGCTTCAGAGGAAATTGCACACATTGTAGATATTTAAATCAATAGCTATATTACCATATACTGTCCCCTACATGATAATATTCCAAAGTAGATTAAGACTCCGATATAGTAGTAGGCTACAGACTAAATAATAGTCAGAAGTATATTGCTAACGGGATGTAAGTATAAATACAGTCAATAGGTGGCAGCAAACGTCCAAATAGGCTGTTTTGCCTTTCCCACAATGCTTTTCAAGTCCAATATGGCTGCGTCCAGAAGGGAATCTTGTATTTATCACTTCACCAATAACTTCAATTGAAGGCCACGGGAAAACATAACGAAGAAATGAGGCTTCTCCTTAGATTTGTCAAGCAAGCACAAAGACGCACACAGATAAGACCTATACGTCATTATAATTTCTCCACTGTATCCGACCTGTCGGGAACGCTAAGAGATGACCCGAAAGGTGAAACGAGTTGTGCATGGCTATGCGGCTCTTCTCCTCACATTGTAGAGAGGATGCGGGAGTTCGTTGAAGTTCAGATTGACTTCATCAGCGAGGAAGAGCAGCAAGTGCTGATGAGCGAATTAGAGCCGGGGCTTAAGAAAAAGAGATACGAGTTTGATCACTGGGATGATGTAAGTGGCCCTGATAGCTAGCCATGACTTACGTTCACTGGTTATTGTAACGCTTGGCCTAATTAACCATAAGTTCATTAAGCATGTGCACTGACGTGGGCTTTCGTTTGCAGAGCAAAATTGAAACGAAACGAAATTGCCAGATGTGATACATTTAGGATGCCATGCTATTATCCAGTCTGAGCAAAACAGAGCCACCACGTTTCATTTAGTCGCTAGAACGAAAATGGTACAACACTATGCAAACTATCTGTCAACAAGAGTCATTAGTCAAGGCACGATTGATAACATTGCCTGTGTTTACTATGTAGAATACTGTTGTTAGTGTTATTATTGTTATATAACGTCATGAAATGTCCCTCCTTACTGCTGCCCTAGGCTATCCATGGTTTCCGTGAAACCGAACGTGTTCAATGGGGCGCTGCCTGTGAGGCTGTGATTCGTCGGCTACGAGCGCATGCATTCCCACAGGGTAGCCAGCTGCTTGGCCCTGTGCACGTCCTAGACCTGGATAAGGCCGGTTTCATCAAACCCCACATAGATAGCGTCAAGGTATGTGTGGGGAGAAAGGGCGGGCAGATGGCAGGTTATCAGATAACCATGGTTTCGGAGAGCATTAGTGTGCAGGTGTCTTTGTGTACAAGCAAAAGAGAATGGGGTAAATCTAAATATAAAATGTTTCCGTGTGTTTTCTCTCTCTCTATCCTTTTGGTGTATACAGTTCTGTGGCACTACAATTGCAGGTCTCAGCCTTCTCTCTGACAGTGTAATGCGACTAGTGCATGAGGAGGAAAAAACTGACTGGGTAGATCTGTTCCTACCACAACGTTCTCTTTATATTCTCAGGTAAGAGAACACTGTATCTTGTTTGACCTCATTTTATTTTCCATCACCCGTCACAGCATGCTAAAAGAATGTGGGGGGTAGTACTTTATTTGAATGTAAGAACTACATTTCCTTTGTCTATTTCACCACTGAAATGGATGCTGCGGAATATTCAAAGTGAATAGCCATTCACACTGCCTCGAGCTCCAGTGGTGTCATTCACCTTTTTTACTTGTCACGTAATTTTCTTTAGTGGCAAAAGACTGTATAGTTTATGGACAGTTTACTACTTACGCCAATGTTTCTACCTCAATTTTTCCTCCATCGCCCTTATAGGAAAGAGGCCAGGTACAAGTACACACATGAAATCATGAAGGATGCAGAGTCCTTCTTCGCTGGACGGCGAGTTCCTCGTCAACGACGCATCTCCGTCATCTGTCGGAACCTTCCAGAATAAAATGAGGGTTTGGTGGAGCGCGTACATTCACTTTCAAGTTGTCAAACAGCTATGAGTGTCAGTTTTGTTGGAGCAGTTTATAGATCAAATTTAAGTATTTCGAGATATTCATATCTTTATGATCTATTTTATAAGACGATTGCCCTCCCAGCATGGAATTTACCAAGCTGATTATAGTTTGATACAGCCCTTGAACTTGAAAGCGGTCAATCGTTTCATTATATAAAAAAAATCAGTATAAGATGCCCTGAAAAGTTAAGGAAATTTGTCAACTATTGTTCACCCAATGTATATAAATATTTAATAAATAATATATGAAATTTGCTTGGCTTATGCTTTATTCTTAACCTTTAAACCTGCTTGCAGCAGCCATTTCAGAACTGTAATAATGTGATTTTTTTATTTTATTAAAGCAAGTGGCAAAACGGTGGGCCCTGTCTAACTCACCAGTGGACCGCCTGAAAACCTAGCAGACCCCAACTCTGTCTATTTGGGTATCGGTTTTGACTTTCATTCTGAAGTGGACATGGGAAAAGAGTCTTGCAGCATTCACCCAACACGGCATTCTCAGCTGGAACTTTCTGATACAGAGCAGCATTTAAATACTTTTAGGTTGTACTTCATTAATCCTTAACCATTTTTATACATATTACCACCAGTACATAACAAGTCTGATATAAGATGTCTGGTTGCTATGAGTACCCAGTTGTGTATTCTGTGATGGGACAGTTTATGTTTGACCAATCATGAATATTTCTTAATTAATGCAATTCTACAAGGAGGTCTGGTCCCCTGCAGTTGTGAATGGATTTTGTACTTCCAAATTTGCCATCTGGCAAATGCACCAGAAATATTTAATAATAACAATTAACGTGTCATTACCAACAACAGTGTGATTTATTCAGGATAGCACACTGGCTCAATATTTAAAAAAAAAAGTTTACAGATTTATAAAAAAAAACGAATTCCATCAAGTGGCTATGAATCACAGCTCCTTTGAGCCGGGCATTATTCAGATCATATTCGATCTCAAAATGCAATACTAACCCCTCATGGGGTTCTAATTCCAAGTCAACACAGGATATCAAGCTCCAGTAATACTTTAAACAAATACTTGTTCACTCCAAGACAAGAGTCAATCCTGTTTAAAGTCACTCAACTAGAGTCAATGCTTTTCTGAAGCCCTGCTCTGTTTCGCCACAGGCAAGCAGCTCTTCTCCAGCCTTCACTCAGTAAGGTAGAAATGCATCTTGTCATTGATGTTCTTCCTCTCTGGATTGAGCTTCTTGAGGATCTGGGCGAGCACGTTGACTGTTTGGTCGCTACTGAGTCCCGTGCGCTTTGTCTGGAACTTCTTCAACAGGTCCTTGGTGGTCATGGGCTTGCGAATCAGATACCGACGTACGGCTTCTTCTGTCAGCTGCACATCACTGCTGAAATGGGGGGGGGGGGGGGGGGGGGGGGGGGGGTGTAAAACATAGAGTGTGAGGGATGAAAAAATATCCCCGCTACCAAGTTACCATTGGAAGCCCACAACATATTGCTTCACTTGTTTTAGCCTTATAGCACCAGACATATCAGTGAAATATGTTGTGTGAATTGAAAGTGTGTGAGAGGGGAGGGGGCGGTTGGCAGAAGGGGTTGAGAACTGTTTATAAATGACACTGCTCACCTGCGCCCTCCCTCAACTCATACACTACATATCAAGTTATACATGAAGACATTCGGATGAGAAATTCTCAATTGCTGGATTTTTCGTTCTATTAAGCTTCAAATTTTACTTTTGAATCTGAAATAAATGACAGAGGTCCGGACCTCTGTGACCTCGTAGCTGGTCACGGCAATGCATGTACCTGGCGCTGGGCGTGGATTTCCCAGATGAGGGCTGAGGTGTGCTCTTTCCCGAAGGGCTCTGGGGGGAAGGGTCCATCTTCAGCCTCTTGGATGCTGGGGTGTCTGCGCTGGCCGCTGCCGGTTGACGCTTCCCTGGACACGAGATGCACAGAATATTCTCAATATTCTCTTAAACCAGTTCAGCTCAGCTCTGCCTAGTTAATAAACCAGAGCATGCGTGGCCACTTCACTAAGCAAATTAGCTACGTTTCAAACTCCTTTAAATAACTTTAAAATGGCATGAGACATAGTACTTGGATATGGACACAGTGCACACACACACATAGCACAGTGCACACACACACATGGCACAGTGCACATACTGACGAGCTCTGCATAGAGTAAGAGAGATAATGTTACGACCCGTTGCGCCCCCCGTAGGCCTGCGGTGGCAGTGCAGAGGCTGTGGTGGAAGAAGGGAGAAATTATTGATGAATTGGTCACACCTGCCTATGTGTTTCTAGGGTGCTACCCATGCCTCCCGCAGGAGACTAGTTACATACACTCCACCATCTCGTCCCAGAATTTATTTTTGGATTCTTTTACTGAAACCCCAATACATTATTTGGGTTTTCCTTATTTTTGTCTTGTTTGTCTATTTTAATCAATTCTTGAGTGGCAGTCAAGCGATTACAAAATTAATTGAATTAATGACATGCTTTGTGATTAATTAATTTAAAAATGAATTGCCTATATGAATTTGCCATGAGAAGCATTTAAAAAATCTGTCAGTTTGCCATGACGTTAAGTGACAAAGTAAACCAGCCTTGGCAGTGTGATGTTCACCACACATTAATGGCCAATAACAGATGATTCTTCTATGAGCTTTGTTCAATGAAGAACATATTTTCTTTATTCCTAATTAACCCATCTCATAGTTTGTATAAAACAAGCGAGTTAACTTGAGTAACGTCAGACTATACCAACAGCTAAAGCACTGATCAAATCTTGCTAGATTGCAAACTTATGTCACTAAAAACCCACGCCTTATAACTTTCCTTTGCCTTGGTAAAATGCAATGTATAGTTGAACAGTTTGTTCTTACAGTTAGAAATATTTAACAAATTACCTTTGGGGATTTCCATAATTAATGATTCAATATTAAACGTGTTATTTTGACAACCATAATCCTTTTCTGTCAAATCTAACCTTGTGTCAGCTTCTCTTTTTATGTTGTGGTCTCAACAACACGCTGGGTCGTAACACTAAAGAAGAGATAAACACTGGGTGGCAGAGAGTAAGAAAGATAATAATAAAAAAAAAGCATTGAGCCATTTCCCACCTTTACCTTGCTCCAGCTTGCTGGCTGCTGCGCGCAGTGTGCTGGAGGTGGCGGCGCTGTCGATGGACGGTGTGCCGGGGCGACTGCCCGTTTTGGAGCTTCCGGCTGACCCACGCCCTCCGCTCCGTTTAGGTGGGGTGCGCTTCTTCTGTGAGGGTGAATGAACAGGAGGCAGACCCTCAGAGCCAGCACATCAACTCTTGGGAGACATTCATTTGAAGAGCTTATGGCTCCATCTAAACTGTGTATTTGTAGATTATATTATTTATTTGAAGGTTAGAGTAACTGGGTCATGGGTGTCAAGAGTTTAAATCTAGGTGGCTTCAAATAAGCACTGTAAATTAAGCATCAGTTCAATTTGTTTTCTTAGCAATAAAATACATAGTGCTAGACCTTGCACAATTCCTAAACAGTAGAAAAATCTGATAATTAGCTAAACTAATTAGATTAGACTAGTTAAATGACACTCTCTTGAGCTCAGAGAGGACTAAGCATTGCAGTGCTGAGGGTTCACTAGAACAGGACTAAGAGTAATGTTGCTTTAAGAGCATACAAATAGATCGCCCTCACCACCATGAAGAGAGCAGATGTGGCCTCTCCATCGATGTCGCTGTCCTCTGAGCTCTCCGATTCTCCGCTGCTGTCTGCAAATATTCACAAACAAACAAACAAACACACAAACAAACAACAAACATCAGTTTTAAGGGATTGGAGTGCAGACACACACACACACATACAAACATCTAACATATGTGAAATGAGTACTTTTGTTTGGTTCTTTCCTCTGGTGTGGAACGTCTACCACACCTTTCTTCTTCTTCTTCTCCATGTGCACAGGGGTCTTCTTCCCTTCGTCCTCCTCTTCCTCTTCTTTAGTCTCTTCTTCATTCGGTTTCTCCTCCTCGCTTTCTTCTTCACTCTCAGACATCTCGTCAATGCCTAGGTGGGAGACGCCCGACAATCTCATTAGACAGGGAGAACATACTAGCACGTGTCTAATATCACACACACTGTAAAAACCCACTCATGCAATAGTCTCTGAGCCAGATGGACATTCGCAGAGGGGAAAAAAAAATGAAAGCAGGGGAGAGGTTTTCCACCAGTCCACAAAAGTGACACGCGCACACACGATGGACCCCCCTTTCCAAGCCATTTGTCAGTGCAGGTTTCTTTCTTGACAAGGGGTTTTCCACACCCATGCAGCCGCTGCAGGGGGTCAGAGGTCAGGTGCCTCGAAGCAAACAGTCGTTATTAAAAGTGGGACTATGCAAGCAACACAGAACCGAACCTTTAGGGACGTCCTGTCCTTTGTTGGGTTTGGCCTTCTCTGCGTCCTCTTCTTCAGAGCTGCAGACAACAAGAGATAGTTTGAACATGCTAAGGATAGTTTGAACATGTTATGAGACATGTTATGCTTTCTAAATTCACATACACACTTTTATGAACACAAGTTTAAAAAAAAAAGTTTTGTAAATGTGGACAGTTGTACACATAATCAAAGGAAGAATTTTGCTCAGAGCGTAAAAATCCATCCGTATGGCCACACCTGGTTTCATCTGATATGTAGTCGACTTCTAAACCTTCAAAGTCGCCATCGTCACTGTCCTCCCCATGGCTTTTGTCGCTGTCGTTCTTCTTCTTCTTCTTCCCCTTCCCCTTGGCTTTCTTCTTTGTCTTTGGCTTGCCCTCTCCATCTGTAAAAAGTGGCCTTTTTTTTAGTGTTGTGTCGTCTTTGCTGTGTTTCCAGCCTTCTCACAGGCTATTTCCCTTCTTAACCACCTTTTACCCATCTACCGGCAATGCGTGTTGGAACCACTCAAGTGTGCACAGTATGCACATGTGCACACACACACACACACACTCTGCAGTCATTTCCACTACTCATCTCACATGACGTTATATCTCTGAATCTCTCCTTTTCCCTCTCTCCATGTGTCCCTCTGTCAATTTCCTTTGAGTTTGAGCTATGTAACTATGCTATGTTACTTGGCATATGCTGTACATGTTTTCAGCAAAGGGTACATTGTCATGTTAAGTCTTCATTGTTAATCTAATATACAGTGGGGAAAATAAGTATTTGAACCCCTGCCGATTTCGCAAGTTTGGCCACTTGCAAAGAAATGTGTGATCTATAATTGTAATGGTAGGTGTATTTTAACAGTGAGAAACAGAATATCAACAAAAAAAATCCAGAAAACTGCATTTTATAACAACTTTATTTGTATTTGATGCAGAAAATAAGTATTTGAACCCCCAAGCAAACAGCAAGAATTCTGGCTCCCAATGACCAGTTATGTGCCCAAGAAGCACACAGATTAGTTCCCATTAGGCCTAACAAGGTACACCTGATCTCAACTGGTGACGTGTATAAAAGAAACCTGTCCAAAGAATCATACTTCACACCTTCAACCTCACCACCATGGGCAAGACCAAAGAGTTGACCAAGGACATCAGAGATAAGATTGTAGACCTGCACAAGGCTGGAATGGGTTACAAAACCATCGGCAAGCAGCTTGGTGAGAAGCAGACAACTATTGGTGCGATTATTCGCAAATGGAAGCAACACCAAACAACTGTCCATCGCTCTAGGTCTGGGGCTCCATGCAAGATATCCCCTCGTGCGGTATCGGTGATCATCCGAAAGGTGCAGAATAACCCCGGAACTACACAGGGGGAGCTTGTGAATGATCTCAAGGCAGCTGGGACCACAGTCACCAAGAAAACCATTGGCAACACAATACGCCGTAATGGTTTGAAGTACTGCAGAACTCGCAAGGTCACCCTGCTCAAGGAAGCACATGTACAGGGCTGTCTGAAGTTTGCCAATGAACACTTGAATGATTCTAAGGAGGATTGGGAGACAGGATGTGGTCAGATGAGACCAAAATCAAGCTCTTTGGCATCAACTCGACTTGCCGCGTTTGGAGGGGGAAGAATGCTGAATATGACACCATGCCCACCGTCAAGCATGGAGGTGGAAACATTATGCTTTGGGGCTGTTTCTCTGCCAAGGGTACAGGACGACTCCACTGCATCGAGGGGACTATGGATGGGGCCATATAATGTGGAATATTGGGCTTGAACCTCATTCCCTCCCATTGAAAACGCAACCTTAAGGATTTGGAGAGGATCTGCAAAGAGGAGTGGACCAAAATCCCTCCTGAGATGTGTGTAAACCTGGTGACCAACTACAAGAAAAGTCTGACGTCTGTACTAAGTCATGTTTTGCTAGGGGTTCAAATACTTATTTTCTGCATCAAATGCAAATTAAGTCATAAATGTTATAAAATGCAGTTTTCTGGATTTTTTTGTTGATATTCTATTTCTCACTGTTAAAATACACCTACCATTACAATTATAGATCACACATTTCTTTGCAAGTGGCCAAACTTGCGAAATCGGCAGGGGTTGAAATACTTATTTTCCCTACTGCTTACGTTGTATGTGCAGTAGTAGGCCTACATAGTATATTGTTCAAAACTGACAAACTGCATCCAAATCATATATATATATATATATATATATATATATATAGCACATCTCTGATTTGGGTGCAGTTTGTCAGTTTTGAACCATATATTATGAAGGCCTACTACAGCACATACAACTAAAAGCAGTTTGTACTTCCAAATTTGCCCTTTTCTTTTTAATATTGAAGTTGTGCATATACAGTGTTGTTATGGTGACTTTGGTGTGCTGTTAAACACAATCTCAGCATTGAGATTATAAACTGCATATCCCATCAGCCCAAGCGTCTTCCCTCGCTCCCCGCTCACCTTCTCCAGCACTGCTGCCGCTCTCGTCGCTGCTCATCTCCAGGTCGTCCTCCAGGTCGGTGATGCGCAGGTCGCCGCCTCCCCTGCCGCCCTTCTTCTTCTTCTTCTTGCCGCCCTTCCCGCCCTCGTCGTCGTCGTCGTCATCGTCGCCGGCGCCGCCGCGGTCCGACTCCCTCAGACGCCGCTGGAGCATGATGCTGAAGTGGTTCACCACCTTGTTTCTCCTGCCAAAGACAAGTCGCGCGCGCTTACCAATCATTACTTTGCCTTCATGCCTTCTTCAACTTCTTCCCCCCTGCCCCCCCAACACTGAAACATAGTGTACCATGTTCCCTCTGGTACATATCCACCCACTCTTGGAATCCAGAAGGTGGTCTTGCAATGGGACCCAACGAAACCCTCCACACATACAGGCACTATCATGACCTTCTGGTGTATTCTAACTGGTGTAGTTATCACAATTACCCTCTGATATCATCCCTCACATCCCTCCACCCCCCCCAGTAAGCCCGGTCCAGGCCAGACGTCCCATGGTGCAGACCCACCTGCCCCACTCCTCCTCGGCTTCCTCCGCCGTCAGCGTGCGGTGCTTGGCCTGGGGGACGAAGTTGTACCAGCCGTGGACAGGGAAGGCCTCAAAGGCCCCGTCGGGACACTGGGTGAAGATGTAGTAGGAGGCGTTCTCCGTCACCCCTCCTTTCTTCTGACCCTTGAACCTAAGACAGGGAGGGAAAGGGGGAGAGGGGAGGTGTAGGCGCCACACCAATAAGAAAGCGCACGTGATCTCAAGTCTACATAGAAGCGACAAGCTAATAACTTCAGTGACGAGAGAGGAAAGTGTTGGAAAAAGATACCTAAACAAAAACACAGACACACACGTAAACTTTCAATCAGCGGTTGTCAACCTGGCCCCCAACAGACTTTTGTCTGCACTATCTGACAAGGCCAAGCATCCCATAACACAAAATCATCCCATCATAAAATGATGAACACAAAGTAACGGGACCAGAATATTTTTTTCCATACTGTAGCGAGTCTTGCGAGAATGCGAGAATATTTGAACTTGCCGCAACTCAATTGTAAAAGCTACCGGCTAGACTGGCCATATCACTGCCTGGGTGTCAGCTGACGAGAAGTCCACAACGACTGCCCCACCTTTTGCCTGCCTTCCCATTAACCTTGAGGATCCAGGGCTGGTCGTCCACCTTGAACTCCCGGGTCACGATGCCGTACTTCTTCCGGCGCGCCTCCTCCCTCTGCTTCTTCCCGAACTCGCTTCCGGCCGCTCCCTCCTCAGACTCCTCGCCAGCGTACATCCGTCTGTTGCTCATGTCACGCTCCATGCGGGCCTGTGCAGCCCAGGGGCGAGGAGGAGAGGGAAAGAGAGGAGAGCACATGGCATCAGAGAGTGAGGAGACCCCATTGAGTGAAACAAGAAGAACTTAGCTAGTCTGAAGCATTTACTGCTGTGAGTACACTTTGTTAAATAAAAACGTTAACACTTTTCAACGCTTTCCTGACGAGTCTCTGTGCAGCAAAAATGTTCATCTTACCTGGGTCCAGGCAGAGCAGTTCACCTTGTCGCCAGCATTGAAAGCCATGATGTTGTATTTCTTATTTGTATTTCTGATCAATACAATTCAAAAGAAAAAAAATATTAACAGCAATAACATTTAAAAAAATGAATGCTTTGGACACACTTGAACATATCTACGGAATGAACCACAACTATTTGCACACTTATGTCTATTCCATTTGTGCCATTAATATACTGTAACTTGGTCAATGTTGCACAACAGGTGCAGTAGCCTGTACATAATCAGGCATAACGGTAACTTGTGTTATCAACTTTAAACAATTCATACCTTCACACATTTCTAAACTGAAATGAATGAACCTCTTTAATAGGTCTAAACTCGGTTTCTAAATGTAAAGATACTATACACAAAAATATATATATATATTTTTTTTTTAAATACTCACTTTGGTACTCGGACCGTGTATTCTGTACCTGAACTGCTCCCCCCCTTCAAACGCACGAACACAAACGGACAAATCACTAGGACCTCATACACTGTTATACATCAGTTTGCATCAATAATGGCATGGATTAAGGCAGTGCAATCGTCAAATCTACTTGAGAGCAAGTCGATTTGTTATAGGCTAAGCATGTCAGCTCAATGTCACAACACATCCAAATCAAAAACAGTGGTTAGCTTAAGCAGATATAGAGGTGTCGAGGGGCCAATTTTGTTTCATTCAAAATACATCATAAGTTTTTAACGTTATGCTAATTCAACTGGCATCGTGCGAGAAGCCTTACCAGTGACGCCATATTCCTTGTGTTTCCCTCCGGTCTCTGCGTAAAAACCGAGCCTTGAAGAGGAAAACAAACGCATCAAACAAATGCATTGAAAAAGGGCTCTGCTTTTTTGCTGAATGAGTTATGGCAGTCAACTCAGTCAACCGACTCCCTTAACTTAGATAGCTAATATGTAGCTAGCTCATGTCTAGGAGTAATTCATACTATGACTGATCTAACGCTACGTATAAGTTATCAGCAAACCGTTTAAAACAACAACAAACAAAATAGTGTAGTCGCTACATTTGCACGACCAGGCATCCAGCAATCTGAATGGGTCTGGGTCTATCCTTCGACAAATGCCGGCAAAATTCACGTTAACGTTACCCTACCTGCCTTGGTAATGCCGATAGTTCACTAAGAAGGGCTATCATTAGCTAGGAAAACCTCAGCTAACTCATATTTTTCTTAACATTCAACATAACTGAATTGTATGTTAATTGGTGCAGGCTTTGTACCTTTTCTTCACACGTTGCAAAAAGAGAAGTAATTTAATTAAATGACACCGCTACATAAACTCCGATGCGGGATTATTAGCAAACATACTACTAACAGCAGCGTGTAGCCAGCGACAATAACTAAAATTTGAAGATGGTCGCCATTCGAATTTTAATTTTCAAAATAAAAGTAAAAGTTTATTTATTGGTTTTGAATTATAAAAGGACGAACAATTAAGAAAGAAAATGATTATCTAACAAACTGTATGTGCTACTAAAGGTACAATAAACGTAAAGCTGGGAAAATACAAACCAGAATGGAAAAAGAAGCTTGAAATGCCTTTTTTTTTTATTCAAAGAGCCTACAAGTGTTGTTAAGGTCCAGAAGAAAATCTGGGAAATGACAATCCAAAAAGGGATTTTAGTTTTTTTCATTTGTTCACCAGTCGCCACTGTTGTACATACATATTTGCACGCATGTACTTCTGTATGTGTGTGTGTGTTAGCAATATGAACTGCATATCTCCCTTGTACGTCGCTTTGGACAAAAGCGTCTGCTAAATGACTAAATGTAAATGTAAATGTAAATGTAAATAATCCATATATATATTGTACATATGTCACATAATAGGGTAAGTTCAACTCACAACTCTGTTCTGCTATATTAAACACAGTCTATAGGCTTCATTTATTTTATTTCATTTTATAATTTTTTTTATCAGCTTGGTGTGAAATGCAGCCTTCTAGATCTGATGATCTATAATAGATTTAATGGAGAAATTGATAATAAACAACGAAAAACGAAGTGTTGTGTTCCCAATAGGTTACCATCTCATTCCATGGTTATTTGCAAGATGTGTCTGCTAAAATGACAAAATTAGAACATGCAATATGCAGTGTATTTATCTAGAGTAGTTAGCAGCTAAACAAAACTTTGAAGGAAGCGGACATTTATTTTGACGCTTTCCGCCGCCATATTGCCGCCTATCGTCGTGTACTGTCGCTTATTGTTGCTAGCTCCACGGAACTACTACGAACAAGTCTGCCTTCCTTTGGTGTTTACGAACGGTTCCCAAACCAACAAAATGGCATACTACTGCCACCAACAGTGCTGGAGAGTAGCCTACAGCAGGAAAGGACTTCGGGCCCACTCGCCTTAAACATACAAAAAAAGGAATATCAATACTCTGAATCCGTCAAAAATCAAGAGCACAAAATACTCTGAAATATCAATCACTGAAAATCCAACAGGTCAGTCCTGAAACCAGTCCCCTCTGTGATTTGGATCTGAGGTTGATGCTGCCATACTTTAACACACCTTTCTTGTTTTAATCTTGATGATTACAGTTTACAACTCATGGAAATCAAAAATCCAGTATCTCAAAATATTAGAATAAAGAATTTAAAATACAGAAATGTCAACCTGAGATGAGCTTTAATCAGCTAATTAACTCAAAATACCTGCAAAGGTTTCCTGAGCCTTCAATGTCTCAGTCTGGTTCAGTAAACACAACCACAATCATGGGGAAGACTTCCGACTTGACAGTTGTCCAGAAGACACTCATTGACACCATGAGGAGGGTAAGCCACAGAAAGTTATTGCTGAAAGGGCTGGCTGTTCGCAGAGTGCTGTATCAAAGCATATTCATGGAAAGTTGACTGGAAGGGAAACGTGCGGTAGGAAAAGGTGCCCAAGCAACAGGGATGGCCGCAGCCTTGAGAGGATTGTCAGGCAAAGCCAATTCAAAAACTTGGGGGAGCTTCACAAGGAGTGGACTGAGGCTGGAGTCAGTGCATCAAGAGCCACCACGCACAAACGTGTCCAGGAAATGGACTACAAGTGTCGCATTCCTAGTGTCAAGCCACTCCTGAACCAGTGACAACGTCAGAGGCATCTTGCCTGAGCGAAGGGGAAAAAGAAGTGGACAGTTGCTCAGTGGAAATTTTGCATTTCATTTGGAAATCAAGGTCCCAGATTCTGGAGGAAGAGTGGAGAGGCACAGAATCCAAGTTGCTTGAAGTGCAGTGTGAAGTTTCCACAGTCAGTGATGATTTGGAGTGCCATGTCATCTGTTGGTGTTGGTCCACTGTGTTTTATCAAGTCCAGAGTCAATGCCACTGTCTACCAGGAGATTTTAGAGCACTTCATGCTTCCGTATACTGACAAGCTTTATGGAGATGCTGATTTCCTTTTCCAGCAGGACTTGGCACCTGCACACAGTGCAAAAACAACTGGTAACTGGTTTTCTGCCCATGGTATTACTGTGCTTGATTGGCCAGCCAACTGGCCTGACCTGAACCCCATACAGAATTGAGGCCCCAATAGAAGGTACAGGTTGAGGCCCCAATAGAAGCATTAATTGCAGTGATTTGCGGACCTCTAGATTATAATAAAAACCTATTTTTGCCAAACCTTTGTGACCTACTGGACTGTTCTGATGTTATCGGGCTGATACCCTCGGGAGTACGACTCTGGCTGAGGGTAAGGGAAGAAACTGGAACACAATTGTGCTGTAATTTGTAGTCTGTCAAAGGGAAACCATAATAGTGTAAGCAAAACTTCATGAATGTCTGACTGTTAAATATTTCAGCATGTTTCAAGTCAGGTCCTTACACAACAGTAAGTAAAGGTGTCTCAGCAGAAACACTATTTTTATCCAGAGATGCTCCATTTACAAGACATTCACATTCAAGTCTTCTGAAGTCATACAGGAACCAGAAGGCAAGGCATGGAACTTGTTAAGTGACTGACTTAATAAAACTTAAAGTTCCGCACAAAAGCCAACTAACATCTTGAAAACTGAAGTGAATGGTATTTTTTAAATTGAATGATATTACAATTTTAGAACTTAACTCTAGAACTTAGGACATAGCAATGAAGAGAGGAGAGCGGGGGGTGGAAAGATGGCAGAATCACCCAAAGATGAGTGTGAAGCTAAAAGCTTGTTTCAAAACCAGTTTGTACTAGCGGAAAGCTAAAAGTTTATAGTATGGCACGACATCACTAAACGCCCTCTCTTCAACAGATCCAGAGGAAACTATTAGCAAATAGAGGTTGAGTTGTCCATCAGAAGAGAATGAATAATCCAAATCCAAATCCAAATCTGGCCTCATCAAACTCAATTAGTTGGCAGTAGAACTGTTGTATAAAAGCAATATGGCACGTTTTATGGGGTTGCTAAAGGATATCTCCACGGCTGTGCCTGTAGCCACAGCAACCCCACACTCAGGTGTGTCATAATGCTTAATTACATATCTCAGTAGGAAATTGGGGCCCGACCAATTTGAAATGCATTCCGCAGTCCATAACACCGAGCATTCTATTTTTCAACTCAACACTCTAAAGACTCACGTTGATTAAGCAGCTTTGAATTTGAATTCAAATAGGAGGGAGGAGGGAAGAGAGGGTAAGCCAGGAACCAGGAACTAGGAACCAGGCCAGGCCTTCAGGATGTTTCTTACTAAAGCATTTATGACCTTTGAAGACACATGGCTAACCAATGGAAAAAAAAAGAACTTGGTGAAACCTTGCATATGAAAAAAGACAATGAAGATATTAAAATAGTAAACATAAATGAAAGACTTGGTCGGGAATTAAGACACAAATTAATTTCTTGTCAGCACTCTGGTATGAATGGTTGACCACTTCATGATGTGGGTCTTGGGAAAACTTGGGTACACAAAAATAAATGTTTTGCCTTTTGGGACATTTCTTTGCAATGTGAATGAGTAAGTTTTACTGCTCATTTAATATTTGTATTGATGTTATTACTGTGTATCATTTTGAATACAAAACAGTTTGAATACTTCATCCCTAATGTACTGTGAATTGTACATAGACCTCAGCGATGACATTCAAATAGAATGTGGTCCAACAGTCCCTAAAAGAAAATCGGGGTGTGTGGCTTTTGTCTCTGTCCATGTGGAGGAGGAGCTTATGGAGCCAAAGAGTAATCACAATAATTATACGTCTTAGACTAAATGTCAACTAAAATACTATTTGTGAAGGTCATGCACAACATTGTAGGTTTTGTCTCTCTCTTGTGACGTGATCACAGGCAAGGCTGATGGACTCTATGAATTCTGTCTGTTTTGTGAGAGGGTGTGGTGTAGCGTTGAGATGTCTTCTCCAAATAAAGGATTCAAGGCTACAGCCCATCATTATTGTCGAGCATGAGCAATTATTCAGCCAAGACGTTCTGTGTTTTGAAATCATCCACATATATGACAAAAAGGGCCCAAGACTACTGGGACAGTCCCAACTACCAGTGGTCCTTTCACTTTTTTCTGCTATGTAATCTATGCACATTGAGAATGGACAGGAGGACAGATACAATTTGTAACTACCTACAAAGGACAGATAGAATTTTCAGCTCGCTACAGTGCTGTAGCAATCTTCTAGTTCAAGTGAGTGCCTGCCATGGCTCCATAGAGATTGACTTAAATTCATTTATGCAGCTCTTGATATTCAGTATTCTAGTAATTCATCCTGGCTGGAACTTTTCTGCTTCTTGCAATCCAACAGGCCAGTCTATCCTTTTTTGGTAGTCCCGAGTGTCTGAAATGTGTAATTCATAATGGGCTATGATATCTGCATTTTTCCCTCTAGTTCAGAGATTATTCAGACCCCGCGGCCTCCATGTGTGGAGTAGAGCTTTATTATAAAACCAAAGCCATCGCTGAAATGGAGTGGCTGCTGAGGACGAGTGCTTAGATCTTTGTTACAGTTCTTGTGATAGAAGATGAGGGCACATTATACTTATGATATCTTCTGTCATTCGTGAGAACACAACGATCTGTGTTGCACAGGATACAACGCGTGTTGAAGTCAAATCTAATGTTCAGCTGTACCTGATCTGGAGACCAAAACCACATAAGAATGATTGGTTTCCTTAGCTTTGTGGCAGAGACATTTTGGGTAAATAAGCCTCTTCTGCAGTTCAACAACCCAGTCCAGACACCGTCACAAAGACAGTATTTTTTACTGGTGAATGAAGTGAAGGCCATTTTGTTTCTGTGAACACAAGAGACAATGACATTGACATGTAATAAATACATCAACTCAAATATTATGAAAAGCTACTCATTTCCTTTAGATGGACTAATACTCCAGATGTTTATAATTACTTTTTGAGACATTCAGACACTCAGTGCTTAGTTCAGTGGCAAGTTGTTCGTTGCTTTCCCGTCCTTCACTCCCACTTGTGATGGTACTTGGAATAGAGACACAGAAGACTGGACTATTAGATGCAGTTTTTGTCAGAGGAAGTGGAAAGTCGTGCATAGAAAACCCTTCAGGCTGTGTCAAGTTGTGCTTGTGGTTACCCAACGACTGCCATTACAAGAAAGGAATGATGATTAACAGGATGGTCAACATGCATGATGAGTACAGGAGCACAGAAGGAAGGGGCATTCATTGGATCGACTGGTGATATAAAACATCAACAACCTTCAACTATCGCCTCAGGTTGTGCTGGTAGTAAAATCCCCAACTAAAGCCATTTGCCTGATAAAGATTCTTGTCAATCTGTATCCTGAAAACAAGCCCTTCTGTCAATGCATTTATAGGCTATGTGTCTTTAATCCTCTATTTTCTCCACTAGGTGGCGCCATTGTCTATCTATTTTGAGCTGCCAGTGCAGCCATGGCGCTATGGAAACAGCCAACAAGACTACTGGAGAAACAAATAAAAAGAGTAACAGTGGTTTCGATTAAATTACGAAGCTAAATCCAGCACACGACTTTTTATTTATTTATTTATTTTTAACAGTTGGTTGACAGGTTTCAACTGAGTGCAGCACATTACCCAAACTGCCCCTGTATCAGTTTGGGGAGATGCAAAAAAATATGTTTGAGGGTGTGAGAAAAGTTCCTGTTCCTTGACTGACGGCCCAGCAACAGACCTCTTGATTCCATCCCACCTCCATTCCTTACCTGTAGCCTACTGTTTGCTGCTTTCGAGTTAAGAATCTGTGGAGTGAAGAAATTAAAACATGGATTAAACTGTTAATGCATGTGTCTTTGACAGCCCAGAATATTAATTATGTCTTACGTATGCATAACACTAAAGTTATTGTTCAAAGTGAAATGGACTCACTGACTTCATGGCACAGTCATACTTCTTAAGTGTATCACGGTTCAGCTGCCAAAAAAAAAAACAAGTTCACACGGCAAGCTAAGTGATAGGGAGTAAAGCATGATTAAGTGAAGAGAGTGCATTGTGAGTTTAGGTTGAAGTGATTTTATGCCTTTGCCTTCGTCTTGGCCTCATTTACATACCTCTAAATATTTGAGTCCAGACTTTGAGTTGTGTGCAACAAGCAGTTTGAAATAGTTTAATTTTCTTTTGGTATTTGATACTCATTTTGATACTGTTTTGACTATGTCTTAGTTTAATCACCATAACTGTCTATGCTAGAACAGTTTTTAATGTATAGTATAATAATATCATTTTTATGGTTGAAACAGAATGCTTCTAGACTTCAAACACTATTTTAAGTCCATGTTGTAACATAGGACTATGTTGTTTGACTATTTCAGGCTTTTAATTATTTCCTCTTTTTCATTATTCTTATATTTAGTCTACATCCATAGTTTGTAGGCATATTTGTCCTGTCATAAGCTTCTACGAGTTTCTTAAAAGGCAGAACTCAACAGATGGGGGCAGCATTTGCTTGTTGTAGGCTCTTAATGCTCATTTTCATGTTAAACCCAGATAGTGTAATTCTGAATTTAAGCTATGAAATCGAGCCCATAATCGACCATTAACTTTGGCGTATGTCTTCTTGTATTCTGCTGGTAAGCAGTCCAGGTATTAAACGTACCAAAAGGAGCGGACGGTTAACAGGTTCCTGCACGCCTACGTGCTTCGTGGGGGTGGCATGGGTCTCTTTAGAATACAGTCCCGTGAGGCTGCTACCATTTGCTTATGTTAAATTGTTTGGTGAGAGTTTAACATTTTAAAGATGCTTTCACTTGCTGTCTAAATTGGGGGGGAAAAGAATGTACTAGAAGCTTAACTATTGAGCTTTCGGATTCAGAAAACAAATTCACGATTTGTTATAGAGGGTTCGAAAAAAGACTTGTAGCATCTGAGTCCTCACGGGTAGAGGCAAGCCTACTTCCCGGGAGTGGCATCATCTCTGCGAGGTCTCCCTTAACCATCCACCCACCCCATGCCCCCCACCCTCCTTGCTGATCCGTGTTAGGAAAGCGGACGAGAAAAGTCAGCCATTCGCTCCCAGCACCAGACTCATCTTTGGAAACGACGGCCTCTCAAGGTACTGTTTTTTTTATATATTGATCAGCTCACCAATGTGTCGTGAATTCGTGGTGCAGGTGATATTAAAAAGATTTTTGTCAGAACATCCAACATCTTTAGCTCAGCGCATAACAGCCACCTGCACAACGGTCCGAGCGCACTTTCATCGCAGCCCTTCTGATTTTACCTTGCGTTATCAAGCCATGCCTGTTGGGTTATTTCTGCTTCGAATTTTTGTGGATTGATTTGCTTGCAGTCACTGAAACTGCTCATTGCGTGGCGGTAGGTTATTTTCTTCATGTGCGAATGCTAAGTGCTTGGATAACTGCAGCTGTTTGCTCACTGAAATGTATTCAATGATGATGCGGTTAAATCAGTAGGTAGCTGCTCTAAAACACATCGAAAACATTATGGCATACTTCCATGAGGCTGGACGTTCTCTCTCCCTGGTCATCGTCGACTGATTGACGTGCGCATTGGATCTGTAACAGATACGCCAGAGAAAGGTGAATAGAACTTCACTGCAACGGTTATGTGTGTGTGTGTGTGTGTGTGTGTGCATGTGAGTGAGTGTGTCTTTCATTCGAATGTATCGTGTTTACTATGATGAACAGACGATGAACTGTTGGAATTACATATTGCGTGACAAACAGATGTGATATATCAAATAATTTGTTGAATTGAGGTAGGAATCTAGCCCAGCTTGACTTCTGATGGCTTTGAATGATCAAAAGACAGATTCGTTGGACTCTTTTTTTGAAGTATTTTACATGAACGATTAATGGGTGTTTTTTCTTTCTTCTTCTTTACTTTAATAGCCATTCACATTTTCCTAAGCTGGCAAAGACAGACTTTTAGTTTCATTCAATGCGCCTAACATCATTTAATTCTCTCAGACCAAATTTAAGTCCAAGCTACTGCCCCCTGCCTCGCCCGCTCATTTCAGCTAAAGTAATTAGTGAAACAAATTATAGCACAACCCTTGAGAAACCCAGTCTTATCTCAGTTCAATCTAGGTTGTTCCCTGAAAAGACGTCTGATGTTCTGGAAGAGTCTCAGTTTGACGATTTGGGTCAGTTGTCGTGTGATGGCTGGGCCAGAGGTCTAATGGAATGAGGGTATGCTGTGGTGTGCAATGCTGTAGGTGGGCACAAAAGCAGGTAATGCGGACCTGTGTTTGTCCGTGACCTCCAGGGGCACCGAGGCGCTTGCCTGTGGCACGGGTCATGCTCTGTCACAACTGTCACAACGGGTCATGCTCTGTCACAACAGCTTAAACATGGTGGATGTGGAGACGCCAGCTGATCTTGGTGTGGGTGGTCTTTGCTTGGAAGCTGGTGTTCCCATAGATCACTTGATTTTTCCAGGATTGTGATGTTAATAATTAACATGATAATGATGAAAATAACTCAACCGATTTACATAACAGATAAGACCACGTCGTATAGTAAGTGCGTTACAGAGGGGGGGGGGGGGACAATTAAGTTAAACACTGTCCTCAAGGAAAAAGAAGTAGAACACACACGTAGAATACATGAACTCAGAGCAATACATGTTTCATTTCATCATACGTATACATTTAGTAGTGTTAGATATTCTTAGTAGGCTTGTACTCTTTACCAAGTGAATGTAGATCGAAAATATCATAGAGAAGTATTGGACTCTCAGCCATTCATGTTCTTTTTCTTCACAGTCATTTTTCTTCTCTTCCTTTGCATGTCCTGGAGCACAGTCTATCACAGCAGTCCACGCAGAGGTGCAGAGAAAAGGGCAATATCATTTGGAATAATTCCCTGTGATTGTGTGCCTTTCATGAATAAATCATTAATTTCATTAATAAAGCCATTTCGCAGGGATATGGAGAGGAGTGCTCACATGTGAATCTCTCTGTGTGGTGTGTGTGTGTGTGTGTGTGTGCGTGCGTGCGTGCGCGCCGCACGCATGCATGTGCACGTTCACGTGTGAGTGTATCAGTGTGAGCGTATAGCGTGAAGGGGCACTTGTACCTTGTTCAGTCCTATCGGTCCAAATTGAGTCTGAACTCTGAGTCCTTAGGAGTGACTGAACACAAACAGCTCGGCCCCTAACTGCCTTTGAGGGATCCGGCATCACGTTGAGTGGGCTAAACCCAAAGTTGATTGTGCCAGGGTTACTATTATAAGCAGTTATCATAAGCAGTTACAATGTGGCCTGATTTAAATGCGAGGACTCTCGTTTTATGATGGCCAAAGTGATGGTCATAGCTGGATGTAATGTTGAACGTTATGATGATGATGATGATGATGATGATGGCGATGGTGATGATGTTGACTTCTGATGATCATCAGAGTGGTTCCCTTGTGATAGCGCACGTGTAGCTCATTAAACTATGAAGCATTGATGTGGTGTGCGAAGCTGTTGCTCACAAGTGAACCAAGTTCCCGTCTGTTTGGAGGGCTGTTAGTCATTTGCTCCTCAGCCAGCACCTACACCTGCTTCTCACAGTTCCCACTGCTGCAGATCTGCGCTTGTCGGCAGGGGGCTGCCTCGGCTGTCCACCCCCTCGTTGGCTGCCACCTTTGTAAGGTGGTCGGTTGCCATTCTTAGTACATGGCCCAGCCAAGAGATTTATTGGAGAGCTACTTAAAAATATTAAAAAGTTGAAAATCTTATGACGATTTGTCATCCACATACTGTGGAGGCTATCCTATTAGCCTCAGTGTGGACGGCAACGTGTTCCCAACGCGTAGCGAATAATCCTTTGTCCAGGCATGAGCTCTCTTTGGGTGGTGTTCCCGTTTATTATAAAGGTATAAATTCGTACATAAAATTGGTCCTTTCACCCAGTGCTGTTTGCCTATTAACAAGATGCTGTCGGTGAGGTGGGTTTCAGAGCGACGGTAAGAACCGTGTGTTCCCCGCCATCCACACCGTTCCCTAATTGAGTAATCACACCTGTGGATATACCCAATTTCCCGTGACGTGCCACACCCAGTGCAATACTCCCCCAAGTGGCTAAAATAAGTAAGACTAAAATAAAGCTAACTAAAAGGTGGATAGAAATGGCTCCTACACATACTGTATATCAAATACGAAAAAAATCATATGAGGAGGAATCTGGCTGACACTTCAACTCATGGATTCTTAACCTTGTTTTAAAGTTAGTAAAATTTGTATTAAAGGAAGGATACAACGCTAAATGGTTTATGTCAAACAAGTAAACAAATCACATTTAGCACTTATCTAATCAACAGATTATATATTGGTTTATGATCTTAAAACTGCCAGGTTCCAGACAGATTCATTTTCAAATGATATTTTCTGCAGCGTTCAGTCTTTTGTGGGAAATGTGTCATTCTCTACGTTGTGACGATGCCAGGTGGCAGAGTCTGATATTGGTCAGTGAGTCATGTGTTGTATTTGGTGCAATACAGCACAACGCTAGACTGTGTCATCGGGCCCATTTGTAGTGGGATCTCAGTTGTTCGTGTGGAGAGTTTTGCCATGTTGCTGATGAAAGAATCAACCGCCAGTCGACACCAATCGTGTCAAAGACATGTAGGTCACATTCCCAAGGGAAGTTGGTGCTGGTCCTCTCTATAACGTAAACTTGTGCTCAGTGTTTGAAGTCTGCGATAATAATGGTGTCAAATTGCAACAAGAAACCTCTCCTGACACCATTGCTGTGGTTTATTTGCAATATGGCTTACATCTCAAAGGAGAGCTTGAGAAGCGTGGTCTGGTGCAACTTTACTTTCTCTCAGGGCTTGTGCAGACAGGCACTATCGGAGGTGTGTGTCCAACGACACTTGTAGATTCTATAACAAACTTAAACTGACATGTTTTGTCATATAGGCCAGGGTTTAACCCCTTAGGAAACACAATGAATCCAGACAGCTTCCTCAAACCCATCACTGGTAAATCCATCAGGTAAAAACAAGTCATATTTTTTTTGTGGCTAAAGGCCAAAGTTCAACACACAATTTGGTAAGAGATCTCACTGTAAGAAACCAAGAAAGTTATGACATACTGTATATTCACCCCGGAATTTTGGGAAAAGACCCATAATGCTTCATTTACATCTTTGACCCATTCCTTGATTTTCGATCAACTCAGCATTTACAAAATTGATGACAAAAACATTTTACTGGATGAAATCAACTCCTCTGTGATTCATCATCTGCATCTCAAAGTAAATTAACTACCAATACTAGGAATGGGCTGCAAAATCACAAATTAGGCTGTTGTAGCATAAATCTGGAAAAGCCTGACATATTCAAATTTAAACACTTTTGGATGGATATCTCGCCAGTATTTCGAACAGTTCTCAGCATGTACAGTACAGTCTTTAGACTTCAAGTGAAGTACAAAAGGCAGTAGATCGTTTTTTTTGGTCTTAGCACCCAGCAAAGTCGTGCTCATCCTGTGGTTTTTCAGTCAGACCATTACACTGGTGTATTCTGTTATTGCCTCTCGGTTGTTATGAATGGCCTTAGCAGAGAAATCGGCTCTGTTGGATTGCACCGTAATGATGGTGCAAATGGCCAGTATTTGCTGCAAAACACATGCATAATGCATCTGAAAGTGTATTTAGGCATGCAATATTACTAGAGCGAATTAGGTCGTTGTTGCTTTGGGATATTTTTCGAGTTCAGGGCCCGTATTCACGAAGCATCTTAAGGTTAAAAGTAGCTCCTAACTCCTAAAAATAATGGATCCTTATGTTTTTGACTAAGACTAATTCACGAAGTCCAATTCGCGCTAGAAGTAGCACGTAAGTCTGGGAGAACTTGTCGAGAGGACTTGTAAATCGCTAAGACCAACTCTCAAACGAACGGAAAACGATTGTTTATTTTTTTCCACGTTATAATGTTGTTATTTATGTTATTGAAAAGATATCGCCTCGAGGGAATAACTATAGAGCTTGTAAGGGATGCAACAGGCTACGTCACCAAACAACAACCTTGTGCATGAGACTTGATGTCAGCCATCGCAATGGAGTCTTTGTCTTAGCTGAGGAGTTGTCACTTACTCTTAGAGGTAGCATAAAGTGCTTACTATGTATGAGGCCACCAACTGCATCCGCTCACATTCCGGAACCTACCACTGGAGCAGCAGCCTGTCCCATGAGAAACTGTGTCATGAGATGTGTTCTGCATGGTGTCTGTTCCATTAGTTCAGGCCAAACTTCACCATCACCATCACCAAACCTGTGATTTCACCGGTGCCCTGCTGTCACCACAGAACAGAGAGAGAGCCCAAGCTGAGCGACAGGGCCTCGTATGCACTTCAAGATTAAGAAATCCTGTAAGGCTGTCTGGCTCTGTGACAAAGAAAAGAGCTGTGAGAAGCCGACAGCTTTTAGGGTTATGGGACCTAGAAAGCATAGCTGTCATTGTACTTTTCTAAAGTGCATTAGACCCTAGGAGGTGTGGTAAGTGCCACATTGCTGAAAGACTTTGGTGCCAGTGACGGAATTCCCGCCCTGCTTTTCTTCCACCGGACTCCGTGTGTTCCAGACACCGTAGCGAATGGCATTCCCCGTCAACCAGAGATAGCGCCTGGATCGATAGCCAGGTGTGTTTCCCACAGTCGGGCCTTCGATCCACAGTGTGACGTCCGCGGGGGCCGCTGCCTAAGAGCGGCAACAGCGGCGGTGCTGGGACAATACAGACAGCGTTCCCTGGCTCACAGATGGCAGCAGACACAGGGTGATAACATTCCTTTTGACACGGAGCCCAAAGCCACAAGCGGTGAAAAGTGCTGGTGACACCAGCGCTAACAGGCTCAGAGCAGGGGCAGGGCATCTCAGTTGCTGGTTTGGTATCCGGAGAGACGTGGAATACTCTTGGGGAACAGTAAAACAGTGTGTGTGTGTGTGTATATATTTGTGTGTGTGTGTAAAAGCTGCAGATTTTTCCCCCAAAAATTGATGCAACTTGGATATGGGGAACAAATGTTACCATACCCTATTAAACATGGAAGATGAAGAAATCAACCTATAGGGCCCTCTTTGGTGTGTTGTATATGTTGATGATCCTGTGACCATCAAATCATTTTCTTGCCTATGGGTTCACACCCACAGCACTGTGTTGTATGCTATCCATAGCAATAAGCATCAATGTAACCCTAGCAGAGTTGGATTCTTTGTGCTCTATTTCCAAAAAATGCATTTTTAGTTAACTTTTTTTATTGACAAATATTGAACATGATTGGATAGTATTTTAAATGATCATGCATTTATCAACAGAATTATGCAAACATGGTTTTTCTGAAGTGCATGTGTGATGACCTGAAACTAATTGAATTATTTTCATCTTTTTATTTTCATCCATGCATATACTTGCATGTGTGTTTGTGCTTTTATGTGTGTGTTCTTGAGTGATGTGATGCCTGTTGGCATTTGCCGAGCGCCGTGTCAGACAGAGGTCAGGGAAAAAGCAGTCAGAGCCTGTGAAGGACTGACAGGTCTCTGTGGCACGGCTGCCATGGTGCCGGCGCACTATTCAAGACGCCGCTGGTACAAACCCGTCCATGCCATGTCCACAGTGCCATGCTCACACACTGGCACGGCACACACACACACACATGGGGATGCCGCCATGTCCTTCCTTCCTGTGCCTGTGCCTCAGGAAGACCATGTGTATATGTGTGGGTGTTCGTACATTAGTGTATGTGTCTGTGAGAACAGAATCGTATGTAGCTGTGTTGTGTGTATGTGTGTGTGTGTGTCTGTGTGTATGTATATGTGTGGGTGTGTGTCTGTGTGTGTGTGTGTGTGTGTGTGTGTGTGTATGTATATGTGTGTGTGTTTGCGCACACAAGCGCACAGAAAGAGGGGGCACCATCTGCCATCTGCAGTGCTGCGTGCCAGCGCTGTTTTCCCCCAATCATCCTCTGCTTAGTGTGAGGAATACAGAAAAGAGCTTCAGTCAGACAGAGATAAGGGGGCGGGAGGGAATGAGAGAAAGCAACAGAGGAGTGAAAGGACAGGAGAGATAGTCTCTCTGGAGGATCTCCATAGGCGCTCACCTAATGCACATCTGAACACCAGTTTTTTTTTTTTTCATTTTTCATTGGTTTTGTCATTCTATAGAAGGTCTTTTTCAATTATGCATAGTCGTTGCCTTTTGATGTGTCTTTCTTTTTTCCGGTGAAAAAGCTCCTAGCGGGTGGAATGTTTGAGCACTAGAAACAAGATGGGTAGAGGTGTCA
This sequence comes from Clupea harengus, assembly GCF_900700415.2. Taxonomy (NCBI): domain Eukaryota; kingdom Metazoa; phylum Chordata; class Actinopteri; order Clupeiformes; family Clupeidae; genus Clupea; species Clupea harengus. Next base: position 1,647,482 of record NC_045152.1, on the reverse strand, counting down.
TGCTCCGTCAAAGCAGACAAACACAAAGATGGGGCCATCCTTCACACATGCCAAATTTTGCAGACGTTGTTGTGTTCCACTCCATTAAGCGTAATGAACTTTAAACCTTAATCTCTAACATTCGTTTGACAAACATTGTCTGGATCACCCATGACCATTATAATATTAGTGTGTTTTCTTCTGTAAAGCACAGTTTTTGCTGGTTGTGAGCATTTTTTATATATATATATATAAGTAAAATTATTTCTTTTTCTTGTTAATGAGTCACCTATCTTATCATCCACTTATCTACACCTTGTGGAAAATATTTTGTCCACCTTATAAATCTGCAGCGGCTTGCTTTAAAGCAGTTTTTTTTTTAAAGGCACTTTTATGAACGCTGACTGTCTGTGTTCAACAGAAAATAGCCGTTCTCCATCTGGTGAGTTTAATGAAGATTTGCACAGCGCTGAGGAGTGAAGTCTCCCCGAGGCCAAGTGGCAGCCTGCCCTGAACTGCGGGGTTTTCATCACCTGGATATAATTATTTCCCCACACCTACGAGAATGCCAGAGAAACACGAAGAGTTGACACCCGTCTGATAAATAGACAGCTGTATTTGAAAGCAAAGCCCTCTGTTAGGTGACTGTGTGTTACCTGGCTGCCTGATAAGTAGCTGGTGTTTTGACACCTCAGCTATCAGTGAACAAGCGCCTTTTTTTGTTAAAAAAAAACCAAAAAAAACAGTGAGCTACCAAGGGAACACACAGAGACATAACTACACACAGAATTTAGTAAGAATGTATTAACTGCCTTTGAAAGATAAGACCTGAAAAAATACATTATACTGTATATTTTGCCATGCCATTATCCAGAGCCTGGACTGACTGGCTGTTGTTAGATTGGTGTCTTTGATTGTCAGGATGCAGTGTCGCCTAGTTTGGTTGTTGACCTGGAGGTTCTGCACCTGCACGCATGTCGTCTTGTGTCAGCAGTGCCTTAGCCAAGGCCACGCTGTGGTTGACGGGTGACCAGACACACTGATGCAGACTGAGCAGTGCGTGATGGTTCTTCTCAGTGCAAACAGGAAATCGGGGCATTCAGCTACAGCCCTTCACAGAACTCACTTTGTCAATTTTGTGACTGAGAGCTATAGTCCTATAGTGGGTGTTTGTGTGTAGCATCTTCCACCATTTGTGGATCTATAATAACCATTTATCCTCATCTGCTCTCCTTAGTGATTACATCCATATGTACGGGCATTACTGTTTCAAATGCAAGCTGCAGTGATTCCTGAGTGCTATGCATTGAAGTGCTTGACTTCAGCACCATGGCCAGCTCCAGTGAGTTTGCCTGCTACAGCCTGGAGAGTCTTCCAAGTTAAATAGATCCTTGTTTTTAGGAGAATCTTTGTGTTTGAGTTCACAGACCCAGTTCAAGACTGTCGGGCTAATGTCACAAACTAAATATGTCTAAACAAAACAAAAAGAATGAATGACCCTGAACAATATCCAGCATCTCACCATTACAACGAGTCCAGTTGCTTGTGACTTAAAACAGCTTAATGTGGTTGGTGCTCTTAATTCAAGCAAAATTACTGACAGACCCGCTGTGAAATGTCAACTTATATGCTAGTTTCGGTCGCTCGTGTTAGCATCAAAACATATTTAATGAACAGTGAAAACCAAACCAATATTTTGCTAAATTATCCCATTCATAGACAGAGAAATAGCGCACCTTCTCACTTTAGGCCTATATTCATTGCCACTGTACTGAGAGACGGTATTTAAGAACGATAAAGGGGCGAATGACACTGAGTACAATGCTATAAAATACAAAAAATATATACTTTTCTGTCTCACTTTTTGTTGTGTACGAAGGCCCTGATGAATGACTACTGGATATTTGTATTCACTGTCTGTGTGGCATTGAGCATAGTTACATGGCCTACATAGATATTTGGTAACATATTTTGTTGAGTGAAATGATCTTTCAATTTAGTAAGAGTGGTCAATGCCATGCTGTCAAACTGTAGAGTTTAGATTGGATGCGCCAGCCAGACATTGAAAACCAAAATGCAGGCAAGCAGCAGAACGCCTTTCCTCAAAACAATTTTCATGCAACGATTACCTTTGTCAACACCCAAATAAGGCTTTGATTTGGTTGGCCATGGCTTCACATGAGCCCTTCTTTGTTGCATGTAAGCACCCGTGGTCCACATCTATCAAATTAGGGCCCATAATGTTAACAGTCTTAGTAGGGGAGTAGTTAGGAGTATAGCATTAGTATAGCATTACAACATTCTGCCTTTGTTTGGTTGTGATATCACCTACGTAGTTGTGTTTTTTTTTATCTTTTGTTCAACCTTCTGATAGTGTGAAGTACATGATTCACTACCGTATGCCGCTTTTATAATTAAAACATGTATTCACTTCAGGTGTTCAGACATTTTGTCAAGACACATGATATAGAACGAATTAAAACTTAAACAAACAAGGAAAAAAAAAAAAGCACACGCAAAAAATGAAGCAGTGGGCTTGGGGTAATCAATAGGAGAGCAAAACGCTCTTTCTGGGAAGTCAATAAGACTATTGACTCCGGCAACATCCTCCTTAAAAACAAATGTAGCCCAACTGCTGGCAGCTGTGCTCGGCAATATGCAGCCTCTCCTGGCCTCAGGGTTCTGCATGAATCCAATATTTCCAGGCTCAGCACTACAAAGCACAGAGAGAGAGAGAGAGAGGGAAAGAGAGAGATAGATAGAGAGGGAGAGAAGGAGAGAGAGAGAGAGAGACAGCAGCAGCAGGCATCTCTGATTTATGTGGAAAAGAAAAGATCGTCTTGATCCAGCCTGAGAGGAAGAGAGAGAGAGAGAGAGAGAGAGAGAAAAAAAAACACACACTTTCATAGAAAGAGTTCTCACATGTTCCCATGCGGAAATGAACCCAAAGAAAGAAAAGGATAAATGGTGTGTCAGGGACTTTACTTGGGGGGAACTTGAGCATTGGATTGTGTTGTTTTTTTGTTTTTGAAGGAACAAGCAGTCTCCACCAGGCAATGGCTCTTTGCTGAATAATGGTATGGAACCTCTGTCGGGGTCTGGTAATAGCCAGCTGAAGCGTGATCCAGGAGATTGGCAATGCATTCGGTAGGATGCATTGGCAAGGATTAGCAAGTCCCTGTTTCTTTTAATCCAAACTCCCTCACAGAACACTTGACAGCATGTTAGCTTGTCAACCAACCAAAATTCTAAGCAGATGTTTTGAATAGTAATATTATCTTTTAATGTAAATAACATACCATGCACATTAGGAGTAGTTGTATCACAATCCTGCAAGGGATCTCCAGATCCTGGTTCATGTTTTCCGTGTGTGTTCATGCTTTTTTTGTGTGTGTGTGTGTGTGCTATGCTCTCTGTTTTTCTTTCTGTGTTTTGTCATGACCTTGCACTTCCTGGTTTCTGTGACGAGTGGCTGTGAGTGCTGCCACCTGAACACCTGTTACTATCATGAGGTTGCTCTATCATGAGGTTGCTCGATTCTTGCCGTGAACATCAAAGTCAGGTCTCTAGTCATCTAGTTCTGTGTTCTTTTTTTTGTTGACCTTGCCAGTTTTGCTGTCACAACCTTGCCTGATTGTTTTTGGATCTTGAGTTTTGAAATAGTTGACTTTTAGCATTAGTGTTACTCAGCCTTCTGGGTCTGCGACTTTTGCCTTGCTCTTTTTCATCTAATGTTCTCTGACCTATCTGTTCTGTTCTCCCCGTTTTTTGGGCGAATTATTTTGCCCTGGTGGCTTGTATCAGTTCTATTTCCATTCAAATTCAAAACCTCCTCGTAACTCTGTTCTACTGTGTCTACTTCTGTTTTCTAGTTTTTTCTACATTTGGCCTCACTGGCCGTGACAAGTAACCAAGAGTGATTTAGACACACTGGGGAAGTATCTATACCATCAGACCCTTCCACTTATAACTAGCACTTTACTACAGCCACTGAGCCACAGGTCCACTAAAAGGCCTCTGAGAGAAAAATACTAGCGATTTTAAATCAGTATTCAGACCATGAACTGTATTGCACAGCTGGGAATTATTTGGTGGTGTCTTGCTCTGATAAGTGGCTTAAGTCATTTTAAATGTCTGAGTGTTGTTAGTGATCTTGAACGTCTTTGAGTGTTGTTAGCGATCTTGAACGTCTTTCAGTGTTAGTGATCTTGAACATCTTTGAGTGTTGTTAGTGATCTTGAACATCTTTGAGTGTTGTTAGCGATCTTGAACGTCTTTCAGTGTTAGCGATTTTGAACATCTTTGAGTGTTGTTAGTGATCTTGAACGTCTTTGAGTGTTGTTAGTGATCTTGAACATCTTTGAGTGTTGTTAGTGATCTTGAACATCTTTTAGTGTTGTTAGTGATCTTGAACATCTTTGAGTGTTGCTGTTGGCTCATGATGTCTGAAATTGACAGGAAAAGGCTACATGTGGATCTCCACATCTTCAATCTCCCTTTTCATGTCTCTCTCTCTCTCTCTCTTTTCTCTGTCTGTCTCTCTCACCAGCTCTTTTGCCATCTTGTTTGTCAATTTGTCTCCATCGAGTGACAGCGTGAGTAGGATGACTCACTCATTCATGTGATTAGTAAATTGATTCAGGGGGAGCAGCAGCTCGAGTAAACATCTCACTTACTCTGGCTCACTTCATCCGTCTCCATTCTCCCTCTCTCTCTCTAGCTCCCTGTCTCTCTTTCTCTTCGTCTGCTACCCTTCGCTCATCCTCCTCTGCCTCGGCGCGTTGTCGGCTTGCGGATGGGCAGTGAAGGGAGGAGGGAAGTGGGAGTGGCCATGCGAATGAAAAAAGAAGATTAATGTGAATTAGTGTGCCGGCTTCATCAGCAATTCAAGGCTATTCTAACTGCACACGCAATTCTTCGAAACCCCCCCTTCCTCCCACTGGCCCCCTTGGGTGGGTGGGTGTGGGTGTGTGTGTGTGGGGGGGCGCAGGGGGTGGGGGGGCGCCTGGCTGATCCATTCCATGATTCAGCATTTGGGGATTACTATCGGGGGCATCACCCTCTGAGTCTCCCTGCTGTTTCTGTGGCAGGCTGCAGGGAATGAGTTCATCTCTGATGGCGGTCGTCGGCATGGCGCAGCCTGTGTGTTACGTAATACTGGTAAGCACTGAACACGCACACACATACTCACTCATGAATACACACATTTGCTCACAGTGGCTTGCAGGTCCTGATGCCTGGCCCTGGGTTTCCATACATTCTAGGAAAGCACATGGAGATGGAGAGATCTTGAGGCTGCTGGCTGACGTCCCTGGCAGCTCAGTCGTCAGGCATGTGTCTCTGTAACATCCATCAGATACTATAGCTAGCGAACGCTGTGAATGATTTTTACGAACGCTAACTAACTCAAATACTACTGGGAGAGGAATAGATGTTTGCCTCATAGTCACGAATGACCACCATGTGCTGCCTCAGACCTATAAATACACACAGGCACATGCATACTAACACACACACACACACACACAAATACACACACACACACACATATATATATATATATATATATATATATATATATTCAGCATTCTATATACAGCATTCTATGAGGTCACGAGGTCCACACCTTAATTTTTCAAATTCAATAATACAATTTGAAGCTAAATACAACTGAATGAAACCTAGACCAATGTCTCATCCGAGTGTCTGTTTGTACAACTTGATATTTAGTATCTGAGGCATGTGAGGCTGTTTCTCCCTCCCTTCATGTTTCCCGGAATTTAAACTGACAGCAGTTCAAACTTTCGAGGCACGTAGGCAGCAGGTGGACTGCTCATAAGATGGCAGCAAACCGCATTCGGTAAGACAAAAGCAATGGTTGACATTAATCGTAAGAAAAATAGCAGCCTGGCACCACATCTGGACTAGGCCTACAGGCTACAGTATGAAACATGTAAATAGGCGAACGCTGGTCATGATGAAGGGCACTATCAAGAAGATGTATACAGTATGAAACATGTCAAACCTGCACACTATCAAGAACATGTATACAGTATGAAACATTCAAGAACATGTATACAGTATGAAACATTCAAGAACATGTATACATTATGAAACATTTCAAACCAAATTTGAAAATGCAAATACAAAATACATGTAGCCTTGGCCCTATTTTATTCAGTAATCTTAACCTGCAATAGTGCTTGTCTCAAGCAGGTTTGTTTTAATAGCCTAGTTAGCTAAAAAAAATATGTAGACTAACCTTATTAATAATAATGCTTCATACTCATACAAGACTGTATTTTAATGCTAAATAATGGCCTTATTACTTGGGCATGACATGATGTGAAATCACAAAGATGAAGGACAACGAAGAAGGTGCTGGAAGGTTGAAGAGGAAGACAGCTGGAAGTTGAAAGGCGGATGGAAAATATCAGAGCTGATCGTGTATCAAGTACGGAATCTGCAGAGGAAGAAAAAAAAAGATGAAATGTAAAAGGTTGGCAGGGAGGATGGTGTAGCCAGCCAGCCAACCATAGGCAGTGTCACTGCAGAAGAGAGCAAGAGAGAAAGACGGGGGAGAGAAAGAGAGAAATGGTGAAAATAAGAAGAGCAGAAATTGAAATTAGAGTGTGATTAAGACTCGGGCCGGGGCAGGCGGGAGGGAGGGGGGAGGCCGTTAGGGGCAGAGGGGTGGGGGTGGGGAGGGGGGGTGGTGTGCTGTGCCTCACGCCCTGTTAATTCCAGAACATTTCCCGAGGCGGCAGGAGCCAGTGGGAGCCCGGCCCCCGTCGCTTGCTCTGAGAGAGGAAGGTAAAGAGACAGGCAGAGCCTTTCTCACTGCAGCTGAGGCTTGGGGAAGAGGAGGCCCACATATCTGCCCACCTCCGTCCATCGGAGCGTCCTGAGCATCCGGACTGACGTGTTTAGATTGGAGAGGATGTGGAGGGGGTAGCTGGTGCTGAACACAAAAAATCTGTTTCTCAGAGCCGAGCCAGCACGGCTGCCCACCATAAGTATAACTCCTTCGTCTCTTACGTAACTCCTTAACATCGTCTGACTTTTCGTCTCTGCCGTTTTTAGAGCTGACTTTTAGTGCTGATTCACTGCGGAGTTCTGCATTTCGAGGGCTGAGAATGAGAACACAGTCATACCCAGGTGTCATTTAAATGGATGCAATGTAAAACGAAGCGCTTGGGAAAAACCACACCCCTGGACATGGGAGAGGTGGGCACGCTAGCAAGGAGGCTAAAAAAAACCCATGTGTGCTAGTGTCTGTTGCACCGCTAACACTGGAGCTGAGACAACGTGAAGCAGAGGCAGTAGAGAACACACACAGGGGGAAACACTCTCCCCATCTTCCACACGGTGTGCGTTCCATTTTCCCACGCATGTACAGTCGATTGGACTGTAATTTAATCACGGCCTCTAACATGGTGCCCCCCCACCCGCTTATTAAAACTCCAGCAGGGCTGTTTGTCATGTTCCATCAGATTAGAGTCGGCCCAGCCCAGGCCTCACTGATCAATCACATACCAATGATTCCTGTGGAAATAAAGAACCTTGCTCAAGGGCAATGCAAAGCCTGTCCCCCACAAGCATGCTGCTAACAAGGCCTCGCAGTGACGCGTGGGGAAAATAAATCAAAGAGACGGATCAGAACCGCTCATTAGTTTGGGTTAGGCTAGTCATTTACAGCTTGATACCTTTGTGCTTTATGCAGCAAACATTTGAGAACATATGCTGTTTGGAAATATATAAACCTATGAATAGGAAGAGTTAATCTAAGTCATAAATCATGCAGTTAGACTTGTTTTGATGTATTTCCTGCCAGAGAGAGAGAAAAAGGATATAGGCTTCTCTTCCCTTCCCACCTGTACCACTCTCTTTCTACCTCTCTACCGGGCAAGCCTCAGGCAGATGGGTCCCTTCCTGTTGAAAGGGAGTTTTGTCCTTGCCTCTATTGTCTATATGCTTGAGGTTCTGGGCTTGGGCTCTGTAAAGACAATGAGACAATGTCAATTGTTAATGGTTAAAATTGAATTGAATTGACAGTAGCAGGATTTTATTCAATTTATTCATGATTTGACATATTCGAAGAAAAAAATCTGCATATTACAAAACTTTATCAAACACTACCAGTATGGATGAGTGCATTCACACACACACACTCACTAGGTTGTCAGCATCAGGAGACCTGCGGGTCAACGAGATGCTGGAATGAAAAGGAAGCAAAATTGAAGTGGTCCTCCTTGTGGCTTTGCACCATTTCCCTCTCAGCCAACCAGAGTTCCCCTTTATCCACCAGGCAGTCAGGGTTAATCTGACAAAGAGATCCTGAGTCAGCACCGCCTCAGGGCAGCATGGAACCAAGAGAGGCTGGGGAGGAGAGGAGAGGAGAGAGCAGAGAGGAATGGATTGGGGGGTGGAGAGAGAAAGTTAGTAATTGTGTCTGGATGTCAGGACTGCTTAAAACACATGGAAGCGCTGTGTATGTGTGTGTTTGTGTGTATGTTTGTGTGTACGTGTGTGTGTGTCTGCGCATGCATTTGTCTCTATGTGTATGTGTAGGTGTGTGCGGGCGCATGTGGGTTTGAAAGATGTCCGTGCACGCATTTGTGAGAAGCACCTGATGTCTTCTATGCCACACATTTGCCCAACAGATGGAAAAATGCAGCTTTGCTCTTTTTTTTGCAAATTCAAAAAGCTCTCCTTGTTTTACAGCATGCCATCTGTATACACAATTTATCTTACCCTTTTCTCTCTATCCTTTCCGCAAGCCCATTTATCTCTCTCCACCTCCCACTCCCTCTTTCTCTCTCTCTCTCTCTCTCTCTCTCGCTCTCTCTGACTCAATTCACCTTAACCTGGGGTTATGAATTTACATTGGCCTTCTTAAAAAGTGGAAAACATAATCTGCAGTGCTGATGCTCTCAGTGTTGCCTGTGTTGCCGCTGTCGAAGAGTGGCACAAATTGGATTTCTCCGACCGGGTGAGACGTGGACATGCTCGTCTGAATCTGAGCTGAAGCTTCCCACTCATGTCCAAACCTGAGCCAGCCAGCAGCACAAAGCCAGAATTCATCTGGTGAATTCCCCTTGGAGCAAATATATTATGCGATTGCATGAACACAGCCTATTTAGTAGTTGGTAGATAGAGCTATTGATACCTTAGTTAGCTAATATTAGTTCCCTTGCCTTTTAATTAGCAAATGACCGGTTCAAGTAGATAACTTAGCTGTTGTTAGTTTGAGAGTTATAAAGTGCTTGAAAGTAACTTATATTAGTGATTTGTAATCAACAGACAGCCCATAAGTGGTCACATAGCAAGTTACGGAGCTGCCAAGCTACTAGCATGATGCTAACCTCATTCTATTTACTCAGGCTATTGGCTCAGTATATAGCCCCATGGCTAGCAATAACAAATACATGTAAAAATACATTAGAATGACAGATGAGTTCTAAAGAGGTGAGTCTTTAAACGCTTTGAGATACTCTTTGAATGCACCTAAATGTTAATCAAGTCACTTCATCAAACAGCACTAGGAAGGTAATTCCACCACCAAGGTGCCACTAATGAAAGGAGTCTTGATTGCCATCTCTGGTTGTGGAGAAAAGACAAAGCCAACAGACGTTCTTCGGAGGAACGAAAGTGGTTTTGAGTTTTTCCCAGAGCTCAATAAAGTGCATCACGGGCAATGAATGGAGTGAATGTAGAAACATACCTCTGTCTATAGCATTTATTAAAGTGCAGACACACACACACACACACACACACACACACTCACACACACACACAGACACACACACACACACACACACACACACACAGACACACACACACTCACACACACACACACACACACAAACACACACACACAGACACACACAGACACACACACACACACACACACACACACACTCACACACACACACAGACACGCACACACACACACACACACACAGGGAAGGGGCAACTCGAGTGTAGCACCCTGAGGTGATGTCACTGCTTATCCAGACACCAGGCTTTTTGCGGAGGTCGTTTTAGAATTCCGCTCCTCCCAGGGCTTTCCACACATGAGTGCTCTGCAGACACGCCTGATTTCTGCTCCTCTGCTCAGAGGTCTGACCCCGAGGGGCAGCGTGGCATGACTGGGAGAATGCAAAGAAAAGCCTGAGGCAACAGTAAAGGTCAAAATTATTATGCCGCGCCAGTGTGTGTGTGTCTGTGTGTATGTGATTATGGGTGGGAGAGTTGTTTACAGGAAATTGTACTCTTACATGTTTTGTAGAGACGCATTTGTATTTCCTGTGCAGTCGAACAGTATGGTCACTGGTATGTCTATGGTCTCATTCAAATTGAGCGGCATTGGTAGTCAAACTAATTATTTCCGTGTCTGATTGTACTAAATATTATGGTATCGCGTTAACCACACATCAAATTGTTTCTGACGAGGAATGCCGGCCATGAAGAGCTCTGCTAAAAGCAAATGTTCAGTATGAACGTATGCATATCGGTTTGTTAGTAGACAAGGGCCATAGCCACAGTCCCACTGTGAGGTTTTGATCCAAATGTTTTGCCATTTTAAGGCCCCCATTCTGGGCTCCAGGAACGAGTTCATGCTAGATTTCTCTCACCAGGACCAGCTTCAGTCTGTGGCAGCGAGAAATTGTTTTGTCAATTGCATAGTCAAAACACGCCTTAGGTCTCTGCGTGTGTGTGTGTGTGACGGTTCACTTCACATTTTGTCATGAAGCAAACATAAACAACAAGAGAGTGCTTTTTGCACAGCAGTTCTTTTTCTTCCATCATCTTACTGATGGTGTTTTAGAAGGCTAAACTGGTTATCTATGTCTTGACGATGATGAAAACCATGAGATTGTTGATTTGACCCTGCGTCAGACTGTGGCAGGGATTAGATTATTCGTTGAAATTATGATGCAACATGTTATTATTCTTACAGAGATTGCACTGTAGAGACTTATAATATCCAATTAGTGTGAGGGCCTCTGCATGCCAAACACACAGTATTAATATGCAAACACGGTTTGAAAGGATGATGAGGTGGCTTGTTTCTCCTGTGCCGTTTTCGTCTTCAGATGGCCTCTGATGTATCTGTGACAAAAATAAACATGTTGTATAGGCCCGGGATACTTTGCCTGTGTTAGGTGCAGAGCAGAAAACACAGATGTATATGTACTATACATATATACACACTGATACACACGTAGACATACATATCGTAACGGGGTATAATAGCGGCATGCGCGTGTTATCTGCTACGTTCGGGTTGTCATGTCAATCTAATTCAAATTTCAAATGTTTAACAGACTGGCCGATTGTTTAACAGACTGGCCGATTGTTTGACAGACTGGCCGATAACCAATGCAGCTACGCTACATAGTACATATGCAAACACACTTGCACATGCGCTCACACAAGCATTTGTGCGCGCATATAGAATCAGTGCAATGGGAAGCAGAGGCTCGAGCAGAAGATCATTCATGCAAGATGGTTTAAAAGACACAGGAGAAGGAGAGCTAAAGACGGAGGGATGTAAATCAGAGAAGGAAAGAGCTAAAGAGAGAACAAGCAGACAGCGAGGAGAAATGAGATCAGTGTCCAACAAGGACTTGTCCCCCTTTCTCGACACGACTGGCCTCCTCCGTGGAGCTTTGTTCCGTCAGCCCCCGGGATGACTGGCGTGGGGCTGGGTCACGGCATCCGCTCCCAGGCCGACTGCCATCCTCCACAGCCCTTTGATCTGCCTTCAACCCACCAGCCCCGCAGGGCAATGGAGTCTCTGTCTCAGAGTAGGGCGTTCGACAGTGCACCATGATGGGTCAATTTCCCCTTTAGGCACTGCTGTGGAAGATTGAGGGGAGGTTATGTCCTGTGGTTCTAATGGCTCATGAGCTGTCAACCTTGATGCCCCGACTCCCATCTTACCTTGCACCTACTGAAGTGTATTTTATGTGTACAGTATATTTTGGCCCCATGCTGATAGTAATTTCACTCTACTGATTACTTTACACACTATCTGTCGACGGTGAGAAATATGAATAAGATCAGGTGTATGGTTAGAGTTGGGGTAAAGTGGCTGAGATAGGTACTTCAATATTCAGATTTTGTTTTAGGTTTAGGTTTAGGGTTGGGTTCAGGTTAGTTACCTGACGATTAGGTATTTGAGTATTAAAGCTAAATGACAGGTATTAGTAATCGAATATCAACTAACTCTCTGCACCATTTACAATGGACATTCTAAAGTGTTAATGTGGGTAATTCTGTCTATTGTTCAAATAAATGTATGTTACCTTTCACGTTCTTAATCCCCCCACCCCATTCGTCTTCACCTTGTTATTGTCAAACCCTCAAAGGGAGAGGTATTATGAGAGTGAACATGTATTTGTGTATGAGTGTGTGTGTTTGGTGTGCGGGAGAGAGAGAGAGAGAGAGAGAGACCTCTTGCCCTTAGTTTTGTAGATTGATGGTGTGAAACTCGAAGGTCGAGACATCTTGATGAAACCTCTCAATTCCAAAAACACACTTTTCCTTGTGCCTCTTCATGCTTGCGTGCTTTTGATTCGTTGTAATTTGTAATGCTTTGCCAGTTTGTGTTCCACATTAACAACTGGTTTGAACCCGCATGTTCCATTTACAGCTGCACATGTCATTTTAGAGTTTGGCTGTAGGGACAAAAATAGAGAGAGCGATAGAGAGACAGAGAGAGAGAGAGAGAGAGATACAGATAGAGAGACACACAGAACAAAAGAGAGAGAGAGAGTGGAGGAGGGAAGACACCAAGTGAGGAGATGAAGGAGGACTGTTGCTAGGGACAACAGAAATTTCAATATAAAAAACACTCCCACACGATCTTAGACTTACTTAATGTTGTTTTTTTCCTCCACTCCGAACTTATTGGGTTATTCTTCCTCTTCCTCTTTCTCTTGTTCTTTTTTTTTTCTTTCTTTCTCTTTTATCTCTCCCAATCCATTTGACACCATATGCATTCATCCTCCGCCCTCCCGCACTTTTACACTAATCAATGCAAACATTTCCACAGCGCTTCACTAAGTACAAAAGATGTCAGTTTCTATCAGTGGAGTGTCTCTGGTGGCTTTATCTTACATTCTTACATTCCTATGTAAGGCCAGTGCTGAAATGTACAAAGAACCTGTAAAGATAAGTGCATAGAATGGTGTGCACAGGGAATGCAGTACAGCTGGTTATGACGGTCCTCTTCCACATATGAGTATTCCAACTATATTTAAATGTATTGTTCCTTAAAGTGTATTTACGTGTAGCGCTCTATTTCTGTCCTTGTTTCTTTGCTGTGCCTTGCTCGGCGTCACAGACGTCTTTCCATGATGTCACTCATTCTTTTCCCCCCATTGTTTAATGTTGCTGATGGATCAGAACATCATTCCCATCCCTCTTTGATCCCGTCCTCCATTCCCAACCTTCTTTGATCCTGTTCCCAATTCCTCTACCTCCCTGTCTGCCATTTTATTTATGTCAAATTACCGCATCCATGACACACAGCTAATACCCAGATCTCCCTTGGCTCCGTCTTGCAGATCTCTCCATCTCTCTATCTCACTCTCACTCACTCACTCACTCACTCACTCACTCACACTCTCTCTCTCTCTCTCTCTCTCTCTCTCTCTCTCTCTCTCTGCTGTACTGTACTGTTTTTCACAAGCGTGCTGCACAGAATCTTTAATTAGCTTCCCTCTCCTCCTCTCTTCTTCTCTCTGATTTTTCTCTTCCTATCACCTCTGTTATGGTAGATCTGCAGCAGATCCAGTGGAAGCCTCGTCAGTAGCAGAGGATTGCTAACAGGCCTTTTGTTGCGGTCCGGAACGGTTTGTGACCTTTGACCTCCCGCCCTCTGTAAACACAGGAGCCCGCAGCTGGGAGTCCTGAAAGACAGTAGGAGGTCTCCCAGAAGACCCGTGGCACAACCTGCACATCCGGACCACCACCACCCCATCCGAACCTCGCCACAGACACACACACACACACACACACACACACACGCACACGCTCACACTCACACACACACACACACACACACACACACACACACTTACACACACACACACACAGGCCTGAGTTCAGATCTCAGAACTCTGAAGACGGAAGAGGCAACAAACAAAAGAGACAGGTAAGTGAGTGAGTTTGTCTCTTGTTGAAGTGGCGCTGCCCTGCATGCTCACCCCCAGCTTTATTCCCTGTGACTCAGGACAGCTCTCAGCAGATTGCCTGCAGGCTGTTGTGGTGCTATGGTGCTCCTCTCGTCTGCTCTCTGCGCTCGGCTGCCCTGGGCTCACATCTCTGGGCTTGTCTTGATAGCCAGAGTGTGTGCCTCTCTCTCTCCCTCACACTGACACTACAGTACGCGATCTCTGAGTGAGATGGTTCCCTCCAGAAATGAATGGAGGACTCTCTCTCTGCTCAGTGATCTCAGACTGATGAGGAGACGTGGAGGGGAGAGAGGAGTGATGAGAGGTTTGGAGGACTTGGAGAACGTAAGGGCTGTGCTTCACAATTCCCCATCTCGCCCGTGAAGTGGTTTTGCAGTTTGTCACGCACGGGGCCACTAAAAAAAAGCACTCCTGCGCCCCCTGTACAAGGCAGCTGAAGGGCCTTGTTCGCCCTCATGGTCTGGTGTTTTTGTCCATGAGTTGGACTCGATTGACCATCGATGCCGTCCGCTTGAGCTGCCTCTCCCCCAACCGTGTTATTATGCTTTTTCCTCAGCTAAGACTTTACATGTCAGATTATTGACTCCATATTGCTGGGTCTAACTATGTCCATATAACCCTAAGCCCCACTGAGAACACTTCACTCCAACCAAGCATCCATAGGTTCTATTATCCATATATTATTGGTATTTATTTTTAGTAGTTATTATTGTTGCTGTTATTATTATTATTAATAACATTGTTATAATATAATGCATATTATTCTATGCTGTAAACATTTGTGCCCTGTGTATGCAGAGTCTGGATTAGTCAACATTACAAGGCATTATGAATACATTATAACCCTTTTATTATACGGCTCTTCAGAATGTGGCAAAAAGGCTCCATTAAATTGAATGGGCCATCCCAAAGTTTGAAGGTCCGATATTTCTTTATAATGACAGCTGCAAAAAGAGTAATGGCCACTGCCATTGCAACGGGTTTTGTGCTTCTAATTCACATCTTTCATAACATTCCGCAAGTAGTCAAGTAGCAAGTAGTAGTTCACTTTTCATAACGGAAATTCATTCTAACTTGTAGTCAGCAAGAAATACGTAATAGTTACACAAATTTGCATGAAGAACTATGCAATAACCGCAACAAAATCACTTAAAAAGTGATATTTCAGAGGAATGTCTTTTATCATTTTGCCAAGTAACTCTATAACAAGCAGAATCATGTATCGTCCACGGGTCAGTTTCGGAAAATAAATCCCTTCAGGGCACTTCTGCGCGTTGGGGTCCTGTTCGTTCTGTTGGGAATTATTTTCCGACTAACATGCAGACTATACATTATCCCTTACTTGTTTGTATGTTTGTAATGCTTTATATATACTTTATAGGTACATATTCATGGAAAGTTTCCTAAGTGACAATTTGGGATTAATCTGACTTTTCCAGGGGAACTCCCAGTTGCAATTTCACCTTTGAATTCGTTCCAGGCTTTTCTCTTGGGACAAGGCCTGGGAATGTCACTCTGTCTTTGTCGTGCTCACGTCCTGGCACCAAATGTAGTTGGATGCGTTCCACGCGTACTGGCAAAAAAGACAGCAACAGCTAACATCAGGCTTCTTGCTCAAGAGTGCCGTGCCTCATTCTTGCTGAAATGTCTTGCTTGAAATCGATTGACTCTCACAGAGTCATTTACAGCCATCCGCACTGCCACAGCATAGAGACAACTGGCAGTACAGGTCTCGCCACCACACTGAACATGAGGGACGCTGTTCATTGGCTCACAGCTGTGTCCGTCAGTTGTCAGTCAGCCATAATCAGTCACTTTCAGACCTGTTTGAAGGAGGTGCGGGCGATGCCAGCAGCAACAAAAAAAATTCTGGATCGGTGTTGATGAGAAATTGTGTGCCAGATTGGAAATCAATTCGCTAAATATATTTTGCGCCGCTAAGTACATTTTCAATCCACAACAAATCGTATTGATTACCTCTCCCATGGAGGTTATGTTTTCACCCGTGTCCATTTGTTTGTTGGTTGGTTTGTTTGTTTCTGAGCAGGATTATGCAGAAACTATTGGCCTGATTTTCATGAAAATGAATACGAAAGGTGTAACGTCGGCCAAGAAAGAACCTGTTTACGTTTGGGAGCGGATCCGACTCAGGGGGCACCTGCAAAAATGTAGTTTTGCTTTCATTAAAGTTGGGAGATACGGGGCGCCTGAACGAGTTTAGTTCTGCTTTTGCTAACGTTGCGAGATGTGACATTTGCCCTTGGCAGTGCTATGCGCTCTACTGAGTGCCATTCTGGTTTATAAACCGTCATTAACCATGAGCACTGTCTCTCCTAGAGCTAGAACACAACGGCCTGAGCTCTGGAGCTGAGCGATGTTGGGTTGGAATGATGGGGGGGATGTGGAAGGGCATGATGCGTAGGAGGAGGAGGAGGAGAGGAGGAGGAGGAGGAAGTGGTGGTCGGTCGGCTGTGTCAGGGTGGTCAGCTGTGTGATGGAGGCTGTTACAGATGGGGGACCAGCGTCTGCCAGGAGAGAGTGTGAGCGGTCAGCTGCGTCAGACCCCAGATGTGGAGGGACAGGAGAGGTCAGCCCTGCTGCGCCAGACCTCTGGAGGATGGGGAGATTCTTATCCAGTGCACGCACAGACACATACACACACACACACACACACACACACACACACACACAGACACATACACACACACACAAGCATGCAGATAACAAACACACATACACAAGTATGCACACACACACGCACAAGAAACTAACCACTCTTACATTAAAATATGCTGAACCCAAATGCATAGCCACACTCATTAAACCACACACACAGTAAGACGATTCAGGAATGTGGGGTTTATGCATATCTAAACACATACACACTGAAGAGCTGTATGAATATTTTATGTGTGGGAGCGAGGTGCTGCGCACTTTGAGTTCAGCTCCTCCTCCACCGCACACACACACACACACACACACACACCCCCCTCCCCTCCACACACAAACACACATATAAACACACACACACACCCCTCCCCTCCACACACAAACACACATATAAACACACACACACACACACACACACACACACACACATACCACCCTGTGCACTGACTTCAGAAGCTAGCATTATTCCACTGTTTTTTTCACTGCTGTGCTGTTATTACTGTAAGTTGGAACCACTGTTATTACACCCTGACAACCATACTTACAATTCCCCTCATATTCCAACCCAGTGTTACATCCATGCCTTCAGCGCTAATAACCAGTGTTCAAGAAACTGTGCCCTTCCCTCTCAAAACACCGCACTGTGCCTGTGTGTGTGTGTGTGTGTGTATAACAATTCCTCTTAAACAGGAGAGATGTTGGTAGTGTGTGATCATCATGTAATCTCTGGCTGTTTTGAAATGACTTTTTAAAATGACAATTATGTCACTGCCTTATTGCTCACTGCTGACAACCACCCCTGCTCCCTCTCACACACACACACACACACCCACACACTCCTCAAAACCCGCAAAGCGCAATACACAGTCATCCTCATCTTGCCTCCTTCCTGATATTGAAATCCCCCAGACTTCCACATCCATCCACACCCCATTTCCAATTCCACCTCATCAGTCATATACTCAACCCAGCCATCTCCCTCTGCTAAGCATCCCACCCACATCATCTCTAACCCAAATGTCTCTCTTCATTACCCTCCCGCCCCCTTCAGCCTTACACAGACCCCCAGTCACCCCAACCTCCAGCCCCAGGCAGTAGAACCATTCCAACCCAGGCATCCAGGAGGAGGCATCTAACTGAGAAGGTTTGGGGAGAAGGACTGTGATAAAAACATTTCTCCAAAAGGACTCCTAAGCACATTGTTTTGGATGTTGAGAGGGATTAAAGATGCTGTCCGCGATTCAGTTTCGGTTTTAGCTGTTGATATTTGAGCTCAAAAGCCAATCAATTTACAGCCCTCCTATCCGTGCTCCTGAAGCACAGCGTGGGTTGGCTGGGATTTTTGGGAGCGCAAACACTGAACGGATAGCTAGAGGGCCGTGAAGAACAATTTGCTGAATTTGACAAAAAGCTTATGGGATTAGAATTACGGACTGTGCCTTTAAGTGGGAGACACGGGTTAGAGACTGATGACTGTGATGGTTTCCAGTTCCTGGATGTGGATCGTTCATTCTTGCCATCGTTTTCATCTCTGGTGGTTTTAGAGATGAAGTGTATTTTTGCCGATGTTGCATCATATCAATCTTTGCACTCTGATGGCTCAAAAACAAAAACACACACACACACACACCATGCATACCATGCCAGCTACCACAGACGAACTATGTCTGACAAAACAAATGACTATGGACAGTACACAGGTGTGAATGCCTTCTTACTCTCTCTCTTTCTCATTCTTTTCCTCTCTTCTTCCTTTTCCTGACTTTCTCTTCCCGTTCTCTTTCTGTCTCTCCTCCCTCCCCCTCTCTCTCTCTCCTCTCTCTGCCTCTCTCTCTCTCCCTCTCTCTCTCTCTCTCTCTCTGTCCCCCTCTCTCTCTTTCCTCTCTCTGCCTCTCTCTCTCTCTCTCTTTCCTCTCTCTGCCTCTCTCTCTCTCTCACTCTCTCAGTCTGCACAAATCCATGATCTGTGTGTAATGAGGGTTTTAAGTTTTTCTAAGAGGATTTGAATGCAGGGACTGTATGGACTTAAGCTTAGTCTGAATGATGTGTGTATGGTGGAGGGGGGAATGTGTGTGTGTGTTTGTGTGTGTGTATGTGTGTGTGTGTATGTGTCTGGTCAAGCACGTGGGTCGATGGATACCACCACAGATACCTGAGGTCTAAATGGTGCCACCTAGGTTACGCACTGTGTGGTGATGCTGTGATGTTGTCCCTGCTTCAGATCGCTGATCGGACGTGCTTTTAATATGCCAGCATTATGCTTGCCCTTTGACCTCCACCGGGTGCGGCTGACCTAATGCACGTTGCCATGGCAAGCTGTCGATAGCGTCTGGATCTGTTGGTGAACAGCGAATTGCGTGTGTGGCCTGGGAGAGCCTGCCGAGTGTGTTAGCAAAAAAAAAAAGGACAAACAGATGTTGGACTGCCATCGTGCTCACCCGCCCCTCATCCCCCCCACCCCATCCGAGATTTAGTTAAATCTGTCTCTCTCTCTCTCTCTCTCTCTCAGGGATAGCCAGTCACTGCATCAATCACGGTGGGAAAGTCCGGGAAACCTGAAATAGAATAATTTGCTCGATCATCCCTCTCACTCGGTTTCCATGAGTGCTTCATCGACTGAGGTCTGCTGTCCAGATCTCCACAGACTTGCTGAGTTCAGCTGTACTGGACTCACTGGTCGGTGAAAAGCCCATTGACCTCCAGCCTTTGTCTTACCTTTCACCCTGTCCTCCTGTCATTTATATTAGAAAAATGAACAGTAATGCATTAAAAATATCATAAGATTATTATTATTTGTATTATTATTATTATTATTATTATTATACATACAATATATAGTATACATACATTGTAGTCAAATCAAATTATCAATTAGTCAAATTTCTATTCAAATGAATGTGTTTGTACACAGTCCCATGAAAAGCACACAAATTCAAAAAGAAGCAGGTGTCTTGGTAAAAGTTGAAAATGATCGTTAATATCAATTTGGTTTCAGACGCATATTTCTCAGAGTTGCAATGGATTAGTTAGTGCTGAAATGACTTGTTCCACTGATTAGAAGCCTGATCTTATTTTTCACTCTGTGACCCCCCCTCAGAAACACCCAAAAATGCAATCAGAGGCAGCTGAGAGAGATAATGAGTGTATTGATTCAGTCTCAAACCCATCAAACCCATAACACAGTCTTGGGGCTTGGCGGAACCAGGGCCTGGCTGGAGGAGCAGACCCTGCGGCCTTGGGGTGGAGATTTCTGGACATCTATCTGTTCCTCTACGCTTCACAGTCCAGTGTTCTTCACAGCTCATATACTGCAGTGATGGCCTACAGCGTTGATGACTGAAAGACCACAGAGAGCATCCAGCAGAGGAGAAGTAAACTGCCGCAGTAGCCGGTGTTGTTTCGGCACACACGGATCCTTAACTTCACAGTGAGGGGCAGAGGTTTATGGGATAGGGATGTGGTTTCATTTCGCGGCTCGCAGATCTGCTGAAAAGCTCAGCTCAAATGCTGCTGTCCAGTTCTTAGGGCTACCAGGCCAACAGGTGAAGCAAGGCGCTCTCTATTGGTAGGGGGTTTAATGGGTTCATCTACCAGGGAGAACAAACTGATTTAGTTTGACCATCCAAGATTTTGAGCCGTTTTGGATAAATGTGTCTCCAAAATAGATATAAAAATAAAAATTTTGATCAAATGAAAGTCTCAGCCTCAGTGATCTGACCACGAAGCGGAATACAGTGTCTGATGTGATTTGCTCACAAAGGTGGAATCAATGGTTTGAAGCCTTTAGTTCCATTACCATCAGCTGTCTGCACTGTCAATCAGAGTTATAGGTACAGCGCAGCAGTCAGTGTATTGGACCAGGACATAATCACTGATTTTATATAACACCAAAGGCCTTTTTGATTCTTGGCCAGCTTGATATACATATAAACCGGATGTCGATAACCAAAAGCTTGGCTTGTAAAACGAACAAAGCTCAACTGAACTCAGAGCCAGCCATTTTGGTCTTTCCACTGTGGCCTATCTCTTGTGCAGCTGTGTAGCTTGTGTAGAATCTCTGCTGCACTCTGCCTCCCTCTCCCTCTGCTCCGCTCTTGTCTCTCGGCCATTCTCATCTCTGTCCTCTCAGCCTGGTGTTCACGTCTCTGTCCTTACCCCAGTTGGCAAAGACAAAGACAAGACAAGACAAAGACACATGCGCATACACACACACATACAATTCACAGTCATGTCACATAATCATGTATTCACGTATGCTCTGTATCTGTGTGATTCTCTGAGATTCTGTATACATGCTGGTTCTCACACCCACCAACACAGACACACACACACAGAGAGAGAGAGAAAGAGAAGAGAGAGAGAGAGAGAGAGAGAGAGAGCGATACAGACACTTTGTTGGCTGGTTTGGGTGGTGTTAGCTCTCCTCTTGCAGCTCTTAGCCCCGTCTCTTTCCATTCGAAGGAAGATGCAGCAAGCGCTGAACACTTTGTGCCAGTCAGATTGAATCAGTGGCCTGGAAGACTGGTGAGAAACACAGTGTGAAATGGGCCCGCTACCTACTCAAGGGGATTCTGTCAGAGGGTGTAGCATGTGCTTCTGTTTCAGGTGTGCTAGAAATAGTGTGTGTTTGTGCGTGTGTGTGTGTGTGTGTGTGTGTGTGTGTGTGTGTGTGTGTGTGTGTGTGTGTGTGTTTTAACGTGTGCATGTATCTATGTCAAAGCTTAGTGAAGTGTATCATCATGTGTATGTGACATAACACAAATAGCAGAAACACACACACACACACACACATACACACACACACATGTAATGTTAAAACATTGCCTCCTGCTGTAGCGATTCAAAGATAAATGGAGGCGTACCGCTGTGAAAATAGCACAGATGTTTTTGCAGCCTTCTACTGTAATCAGAGTGGCGCTGTGTCGTGTACTAGCATAGAACGGTAGAGTCAGTGACCGTGGTTACATGGATTCGAATAACTGCCTTAGTCGGACTGAAATCGCATTATCCGTTTCATGTAAGCACCTTAGTCGGATCGTAGTCGGACCGCACATAGTCGGACTAACACCCCTGGATAACTCGATCCGATCCAGTTGATAGTTCGACTATTGCGGCATGTAACGGTGAATTGGATAAGGAACTGGACTTTGCGTCTTTGCGCATGCTTGAGATCCCGCCGCCCTCCTCCCTCCCTCCCTGCCAGGTCGTGACCCGGAAGACGAAAGAGACGATACGTTGTCTCGACTGTTCATACTAATGACACGTTTATTTATGAATATCCTGCAGACTGTCTCACAAGCTTATTCTTGTTGACTATGAACAAACATAACAGAAGAGGTCCGAAGATATGAGTACCTTTACAACCCCTCCTTAAAAACGTATAAGGACGTTCAAATTACGATACTTATGTGGTGCCAGTGTTGACAAAAACGTTGACTGCGACTGTTTGGACAGAACGCGCTAATTCACCGAACAAATACTTTCATATTAATTTCCCACCACTTGTTAGTCATGTCATCCATTCATATCAATGTGAATCAATCAATACTAATACATCTTTAACTGTGTTTGTGTTTTTGTTTTGTTTTGTTTTTGTTTTGTTTGTTTTTGTTTTGTTTCATTTCACAACGTATTTACTGTATAATCAACGATAGCAGGTGCCCGCTTGTAAACAGTCCAGATTTTATTTGCTTAAAACACACAGCAGTACTGTCAAATCAGAAAGCAAATCAGCTGTCAAAGGGCTGTTACCTGACCAAATACCTTTCAAACTCGGTGATAGTATTCACAACTAATTTGTTCTTCATTCTATCAAATATGATGAAGTGTGGTCCGCGACGGCCACAAGTAAATTATTGCGACATTTCTAACATACAACTCAGAACGAAGAGAACACAGCCAGTAGTAGCCTAATCTAATAAAGAGTTGCCTAATCTATTAACAAGGTCATGGATTGGTGGCTTAAGACAGGAACTATGAAAAGAAAATTAAATGAGAAAGCCTCTAACAAGTGGTTCAGCCTCATTGGGAATTATCTCGCCGCGGAGTTGCATTCAAAAACACTGTGTTTTTCTCCCGCTGAGACAGCAAGATGATAACTAGGCTATATTCTGTGTTGTGTGACGTTGGATAATGACAGCTCTTAATTATGAAAAAGTTGACTACTAGGATGGCTGTATTAATGCCAGTGGGGCTAGCCTACTGTTGGTAGTGAAATACTGCGGTCAGTATGCGCATCGTTGTGTTTTGAGATGTGAAACACTGCTTTATAGACAATAACGATCATACACTCCCATTGCACTCAAACAACCACACTCAAACGAGGAGATATTGTATCAATTAGCCTATTAAGTAGGCTACTGTATTTATTGATTGCAAAGAGTTCAACGTTACAGCAACATAACTTTGCTCCCGGTCGCTAAATCTGATATATCCGTGCGCATCATCGCTCTCCCTCTCTCTCTCTGCCACACCCACCCTGTAACCTACGTGTTTATACATTATAGAAGCAAGACCATTATATTGTAACAAATCACGGAAGCGTGGTATATTTGTTATGGCTTTTTATTAAACACTAAAACACAACACACTGTCACAATGGCACGGGCTTTATGCCCTGGTGCAAGTAACCACGAACAGACTGTGCTACCGTCACCCACCTGTATAAGCTCTGTCCCAACACAGAACAACGACATGTAATTAGAACGGTAAGGAACATATAGGGGACGTCGTTGAGCTAGTGCATCACATAGAGTATAACAGTATGCGCCCGCTGCACGGCATTACGGGGCGACTATGCTGGTTTAAAGTTAATGCTTGTGAAATCAGCTGTCACTCGGCTATTACCTGACCAATACCTGTCAAACTCGGTCATAGTATTCACAACTAATTTGTCCTTCATTCTATCAAATATGATGAAATTTGGTATTGTACCCGTGAAGCAAGCCTGAGTTAAGTTCTGTTCGGTTATCTGGCGCTGAAAAAACCCACGAATAAGTACTGTCAAATCAGAAAGCAAATCAGCTGTCACTCGGCTATTACCTGACCAATACCTGTCAAACTCGGTCATAGAAAAATATCATGAATGCATATTTATTACAATGGGGAAACTATAAAATCGGAGTACGGACAACTAATGCCCAGCGTTGACGATGCAGATATAGAGCTGGAAACAGCTAAATGAGCTACAGCCCAAATGCAGTGAGCTTTATCAAGCCCTGGAAAGTTCGGCACATTTGCCCGTTTCCACAGCGTCTGCTGAGCGGTCATTCAGTACAATGGGGCGTCTTAAGACATATCTTACGAAGTACGATGACTGACAAAAGACTGACTGGACTTGCTCTCATGAATATTCACACAGATTTGGAAATCGACAGCGAAGAAGTACTAAAACAATTTGATGCAACTGGCACAAGGGCAATGCGTTTAGGCTGTAACCCATTATTTGCGCGCGTGTGTGAATGTGCGTGCGTTTCTCTCGCCTTTTATCTTTCACCTTTGAATAATGTAACTTATAAACACATCGGCCTGGCAGAAAGAAAGAAAGAAACAAACAAACAAACAACCCAAGAGGCAACACGCATTTCTGGACCGATGAACAGACGCGATTCATGCTCAATCAACTGTTGTTGTTATTGGTAGTGGTGAAGAGGTCAAGCGGAAAGGGCTGTATCACCACTAGTTGTAATAAAAACAGCGCCACCTATCGTATCGGATATGACATGCTTTCGGCCAATGATTCGATTTATTCACTGCCATGTACATTGGGATAATAGCACCTACCCTCGAAAGAAAGCATAGTCCGACTAAGCAAAGATTCGAATTATACCATCATGTAAACACACTGAGTGTAGTGTTGCATTGCAGAGGGCAATTTTATGGTTCTGTGGTTGCACGAGTAGCACAGGTGCATTGTGGTCTACGGCGGTAAGCGTGTCCAGACCCGTTATGAATCACCGCGGTGAGAACAGCCCGGGTGCAGTGAGGCTGCATCTGACTAGCGCTGTGGCTGTCGTGGTCCCTTCTTTAATTGCTTTGATCTGCGGCCCGTTTCACATGATGTCGGAACAAGCTCACACGTCGCTCATGTATTGGAGAGAAAAAGCAGATGTGCGCGGGGGTCCAGAGGGACTCAGCAGGCCGCGCGAGTCACATCAGATAGAGCCGCTAGCGAAAGGAGGTCGAACTGCGTCTGTTTCTGTGCTGCAGCCGAAAGTTGTTTTCCACCTAATTAATATTGATTTCAATCTCGTTTTGATCCAGGTTATCAGAAATGAATGCAGAGACCTTGTTGTCACACTGCAGATTCCTGGAGGCCTCGTTTTTCCTTCTTATATAGTCTATGGCTAGAATTCTACGAGCACAAGGGCTATCAGACACTGGCTTACGATTCACATGATTACTGGTATTAAGCTAAGGCAGACCTCATGTATATTCAACACTGTCTCTCTCCTCTCTCTCTCTCTCTCTCTCTCTCTCTCTCTCTCTCTCTCTCTCTCTCTCTCTCTCTCCTCTCTCTCTCTGTGTGTGTGTGTGTGTGTGTGTGTGTGTGTGTGTGTGTGTGTGTGTGTGTGTGTGTGTGTGTGTGTGTGTGTGCGCGCACAATTTCAATTGTTAAGTCATTTCTCTTTTCACTTTGAACCAACCCAGTGAGAATATTGAAACAAAACCCCAACTGAATATATATAACAGGAAGAGACTGAAAGAATGTGGAACGGTAAGCCAGAGAAAACAATCACACACATGAGAAGTCAAAGAAATTGACTGAGTAAGATTAATCTTCAACAAACAAATCTTTGAAGCTCTTGGATAGGCCAGTGATAGACAGTGTTGATAGTTAGCCTATGATTTGTTTCACTTATCTGTGTGTGTGTGTTTGTGTGTGTGTGTGTGTCTGTTATGTGATAAAAAAGGATCACAGACCTATCCAGAGCTGTTTAGATGTAGGCTTCTGGAGTCCAGGAAGTCTTGTATGATTGAAATGAGTGGTTCCTGTTCTGAACTCCCACCACAGAACCATAGCTAAGGCCTTTATGTGTCATAGCCAACATCCAAGATGTATCACTCACTTTCCTATTCTCTTTGAATATCCTTTTTGCCCTCATAAGGATTTTGACCAAAAGAATGGGAACTTCAGACACTGAGACATCAAGAAAGGGGTCAAATGCAGAGATAACAAAGTTCATCTTTCCCTATCTGCCACCCTTTCTCACACACTTCCATCTACCACCGCAACCCCCCCCCCTCTCCCCTCCCTCGTTTCGCTAGCGTCTTTGAAGTGCAAATGCAATCATCAGGTCTCCCGACTAATGAAGCTGCAACCTTGCTTTTAATTAGGCTGCTTTGACATGCAGTTCACGATTGTGTGTGTGTGTGTGTGTTGGGTGTTTGTGTGAGTACCTGTATGTGTATGTGTGTGTGCAGGAATGTGTGAATATAAGAAAGAGGGAGAGAATGAGAGTGAGAGACAGAAGAAACAGAGAGAGAGAGAAGCCAGAATAAATAGATAAAGACAGCTCCTGTAAGCACTCAGACACAAGACTCTGGTGGTCAGGGCAGACATTCTTCATTATTCTTTCATTCGTTTGCCACATTACCAGCAGCTCCACCTCTCACAGGTGCTGGGCAGCAACCGACACCGAGGCTCCGTCTGCTCGCGGCAAGATGATTGACAGCCGGAGATCTTGGAGGTCAGTGCCTACTCCAGCGTGACCGCCGAGAGCTGTCACCTCTCAGACATCACTGTCTCTCGTGCCTCCATTATCTCCACACACCTCTGCTGAAGACTCAGAGAGATGAAGAGAGAAGCGCTGCTTCTGGAGGTGTCTAAGACAGATAGATAGAAAGATGGAAAGATAGATAGATAGATAGAAAGATGGATGGATGGATAGATAGATAGATAGATAGATAGATAGATAGATAGATATTTTGCCAGAATCGTGGACTGTACCTTTAAATCAAAAGCTATTCATGTTTGTATGTGCATGTGTGGATATGTTCAGGGGAGCTAGAGTGGAAGGCAGGGAGGCAAGAGACGGATAGACAGATATAGAGAGTGGGAAAGGAGGGAGAGAGCAAGTGAGCTGTGAAGTTACGTAAGCTGACCTATCTTTCCCATAATCAGATCAGAGGCACTCGCGAGAAATAATCCTGAAACAACGAAGGAAAAAAAATGACACAAATTTCTCCCAGCCAAAAAAGAGAGGATGAGAGGAAGAGAGAAAGAGAGCGAGAGAGAGAGAGAGAGAAAAAAAAAAACAATCAGCTCATGGAGTTGCTATAGGGCCTGGGATTGAGAAGATGCCAGTGTTGTGCTGCAGGGGCGTATGTATCCATCAGGGAGACGTGTGTGTGTGTGTGTGTGTGTGTGTGTGTGTGTCTGTCTGTGTGCGCGTGTGCGAGTGCATGTGTATGTGTGTGTGTGTGTGTGTGTGTGTGTGTGTGTGTGTGTGTGTGTGTGTGTGTGTGTGTGTGTGTGTGTGTGTGTGTGTGTGTGTGTTAGTTATTCCTCAACTGTGTGTCTGTCCTAGAGTGATCTAGTCCAACAAGCTCCCTGCTCCCAGGGTTTTGCTCCTCTGAATGCATAGCAGGTGTGAGTGGGTGGGTGGGTGTATGAATACATCTGTGTATGAACTTGTGCATAAATACATGTACTCTATGTACCCAAATGTGTTGGTACATGTCTGTGTGTGTGTGTGTGTCTCTGTGTGTGTGTGTGTGTGTGTGTGTGTGTGTGTGTGTGTGTGTGTGTGTGTGTGTGTGTGTCTGTGTGTGTCTGTGTGTGTGTGTGTGTGTGTGTGTGTGTGTGTGTGTGTGTGTGTGTGTGTGTGTGTGCGCACACATACTTGCATGTGTTAGGGCATGCTTGCAGGTGTGTTGTGGAGAGAACCATGGCTATGTCAGTGCTGTCAGCATTTCACTGAGCAGTTGGAGCACTGTGCCGTTCATAGTGTACAAACTGTATACCCCTGTTTCCATGGCAGTGTTTTCTTTGTTTTTTTTATAACTACATTCACTCAAATCCAAGCTGTCTTTGCATTTGTATACTTTTTACCTCGCTGTGTATAAAGTACCTATACAAATAAAATGCATACATTTGTGCAGGTGTTCCTGGGTGTTTAACTGCGTGTGGGCAAGCTTTTCTAGTGTGTTGAAACACTTTCCCTTAATGTCTGACAGGTCTGAATGTTTTTTAGGACTTCACATGAAAACTTAGATTATATTAATGAATAGAGATTTGACTGGATTTATTAAAAATCACACAGACATGACAGGGGGCTCTGACACGTAATCTACATAATCAAAGTGTCCATGGCGGCCTTAACATATGCAATAAATCATTCTAGACATCAGTGCCAAAAATAAATAAAATAATGTTGATTTAATTGTACATGTAAGTCTATAATTGGGAGAGGGCTTTGTCCAATCATGGGCACCTTATCCAGATGCTCTGATCCCCCATCAATCCATTCTGTTGCCAAGCAACACCACATGATTTTGCTGTATGGAAACTGGGATTAAGGGATCAGGTCAGAGGTAAAAGTCTACAGTTTGGCAGCTGTTATCAGGATGTGTTTAACACAGAGAGAAACTCACACACACACACACACACACACACACACACACACACACACACAAACACACACACACAGACACACAATCAGTGCAAAGTAATAGATCTTCACCGCGATAGTTTGAGAAATGAGTGTATCAACACACAGCATTTACACATTTTATCATTCATATCATTTTATCATAAACCACAGATTTGTTCTTCTGCCATTTTATAGTCTAATCATCAGATTCATTTGAACGAGGCATTGTGGATCAGATGGCTTTCATTTGACCAGTTTTTTTCTTCCACTGAATTAAATAACAGTGTGCTCCTTAATGGGCGCCACACAGTGTGAAATAATTATATGGTAATTGAAGTGGGTGCTTGTACATTCGCAGGAGGCAGGCTGATGTGTGTGTTTGCAGAGAGGAGGATGTACCAGGGGGCTCTGTTTTTGTTGACAGGCTATGACTCCATTTTTAAATCGGGCTTAACGGAGTGTATGCGGGAAGGCGCTCTCTCTTCGGGAGACCGTCATCTGTCAATGGGACCTTAAAGTGCATCGTTAGTCCCAGCCCTGCTACTACTCCCTCCCTGCCCGGATTCTCTGGTCATTCTGTCATTCTCTCCGAGAGGCCGTCAATCATAACAGCCTTCAGCATTCGCTGGGGCTACAGCTCCGCAGCTATTCCCTGTAGGAAGGGAGAAAAAAAAAATCATAAATGAACTCTTTGGCAAAAGCGAGGGGGTTACGACTGGCCTAGGAAAATAATAATAAATAATGTAGAGTACAATAAAACCGAGAGAGGAGTAGCAACTCAACACTCCAAAACACAATTTCTTCCTGAGGCAGGAGGACCTGTCAGCTCCCCTTACTACAATCTCCTATCCTCTTCCTGTTCATGTCTCTATTGTGGAAGCGATTGTGGTTGGAAAAGGCAGGGTTTACATTTACATTGTCCGGGTAGAAGTTTGTATCTGTTCCAGAGCATTGAGAAAAGCGCCTGTGAAGACGGGCTAATAGGATTTAGCCCACGATTCTGCAGTGTTGAGGCTTAGGAAAATGCAACAATCTCTCCATCATTTTGTGAGAATTTGGCAGGCAGACTTGGCCGATACACGTTTAAAGGTGAAATCGTTTTTATCGGCAAAACAAATGCTTCTGAAGCTATGATGGAAATAAGATACAAGTATTACTGTGCACTTTGTTCCTCTGCTCAATATAGACACATGCCTTCAAAACACTTGAATTAAGATGCAGAGGATGCACAGGAGCCTTGTAAAACACTATTGTTTCCTTGCCCGTCCAAAATTGTATTGTTATCGCTAGTCTATTAACATTTTCATCTTTGACAACGAAACCCGCATATTGCAACTTTAATGCTCTCTGAGTGCCAAACACTAGAGCCATACTGATGGGCCGATCAGCCTGTGCTGTTGTGTGCAGAGAACCACGATGTGCTGTGAAGAACCATGTGAATGGGTGGATAATGTGTACAGAGCTTCATTTCTTAGCCACAAGCCAAATTCAAGTTTGGTGAACTTTCACCAGCGCATTCACAAAACACAGACACATATGACCAGCAGAGGAGCTTGACATTAGGGGCCAATCCCTAGGCTTAGAAAAAGAAAGAAAAAAAGTAAACAAAACAAAGACAGAATATGAAGAGACTTTTATTTTGTTTTCCTATTCCTCTTGAGTCATTTTGCACGCATGAGTTGATACGGGTGGAAAGTATTAAGATTATAGGCTGTATACAGCTACAGGGCTGAGTTTGTGAATTCTGCACTTATATTGTAATTAACTAGAATAAATGAATAAAATCATGAGAAAGTGCCCTTGCGGATGCAATGGAAATCATCAGTAGTGTGCTTACATGGTTCACGTGAACTGTTGTAAGATGTGAAAGAGCCTCTTCAAAATAATGCACAAAGATTTGTTTCTGTGTTTGGTGTGAATTGATAGTGTTGCAAATTTTGGTCTGTCTTGTCTGTCTAAATGGTACCATTATGGTAATGTTTTTGAAATGTTAAAGGTGTGGTTTGGTCAAATAGAAATACAAGTAGTGATTTCCCGTGGTGCACATCTAGAAAGGAAATAGTATAGCTATTATAGGCAGCTTTATAAATACACAATAGGCAGTAGACCTACCTCATGTAATACACTACTGAGCTACTGACCCACGCCTGGCCTACAGTAGGGATTCTCTACAATTTTAAAATGAAAATCATCCTGCATATTTTTCAATATTATTTCAAGCGAGTGTGTATTAAGGAAATGGTAATGCACTGACGTCTGTTTGAGCTAGTATGTGGCACTGCTGCACTATTTGTGCCAAAAATGATATATGAAAATGAAATAATAATAATAATATAAAACAGTAAAATAATAAACAGTAAAATAAAACAGAATTGGCCAAAAAGTAATGTAATGGAAGATATAGACTCAAAGACCTCTCTCCAAACATAAACTGCCTAGTTTGGTTAATGAAGCTACAGCCATTGGCACACTATGTAGCCACACCTTGTATCACAATTATTGTGCTGACTCATTTATATAGCCTACCTCAGCAATTTAAGACAGCCATTCCAAAATTGTCAAAAATGGCCCAGAGATTTTTCCGAGGGGTCAACTGGGTCAGCTGCTGCGCTAAATAAATATTAAAAAGCAGAGACTGAAATGGCTTTTTTTAATAGGGCCCAGCTTGGATGGTAACTGATCTCATTAAAATCCATCTAATGGCAACAGGAGCGGGTAAGCAGTGTGACTGACAGCACACACAGATAAATCACTCTATGTAGAATGATTTGCATGGCTGTAATGGGGTGCTAGCGTGGGAGATGGGCAAATGTTGCTATTTGGCAAGAAGTCATAACTGCCAATGAGAAAAGGACAGCAAGGAGAGAGCGAGCGAGCGAGCGAGAGAGAGAAGGAAGGAGAGAGAGAGAGAGAAAGAAAGAAAGAAAGAAAGAAGGAGAGCAAACGAGGGGATGGAAAGTTTTGTTGTCTGCATGTGGAAAGTTCTGCGCAGATGCAGGGGGGTTTTAATGATAGCCCCTCACACTTCAAATTCAGACCCGAAGACGATGATTATCTTTTCATGTGCTTTCTCTCCCCTCATTACTACTCAACCCCCCAGAGAGAGCAAGGAGAGACGAGAGAGCGAGAAAAGACAGAGAAAGAGAGCGAGAGAGAGAGAGAGAGAGAGAGAGAGAGAGAGGATAAGAGAGATAAGGCAAAGGATTGTGAAAAGGGGGGGAAAGATTTTGATCTATAATTTATCTCCAAAAGGAATGCCTCGGATCTGAGCCCTGAAATGTCTCTCAGACAGGGAGTTCATCATTACCATCGCTGTGGAGCGATTCACATTCAAGGTCCATATTTATGTAATTCAGCATATTTTAACCTGTTCATCAAACACCACTAGTTGTTGAATGGCTGCTCTGGACCCATCCTTCAGGGGGACAGGAGAAGTTGCAGAAAAAAAGATCTCACCAGATAAAGTGCTTTGTACCACTGAAGTGCACTGTGCTATCACCCATCCGATCTCCAGATATCTAATTATGAACCCCATGAAAGTCACAGGCAGCTGAGGTGGTGAGTGTGAACAGCAGTAAAAAAAAAAAAAAAGCCATGATTCAATATCCACCCACTCTGTGAGCTCTCCTCCAAGGCCTTCCTCCCTCTCTCTCTCTCTCTCTCTCTCTCTCTCTCTCTCATACACACACACACACACACACACACACACACACACACACACACACACACCAGTCATCTGCCCTGTCAATAATTAAGTCTCTCAGTAACTCCATTCTCCCTGTATTGATACCATGGCTGAGGTCGTGGTGGGTGGTGGTGAAATACGCCTTGAGGTTGGATGAGTGCGATGCTCATCCATTCATTACATAGGCATTCATTCATTCAGTCCAACTTCAGTCGACAGGATCGTGAGCATATTTGTGGCTCAATCAGAAATGTGAATGATGTCTCTCTCTCTCTCTCTCTCTCTCTCTCTCTCTCTCTCTCTCTCTCGCTCTCTCTCTCTCTTATATACGTATATGTTTGCATGTGTTGTGCTGTGAGTGTGTGTGTGTGTGTGTCTGTGTGTGTGTGTGTGTGTGTGTGTGTGTGTGTGTGTGTGTGAATTATTAGCATGTACATCAAGGTAAATTAGGAAATAGCCGTGCATCCGAATGACAGAGGAGGTTACAGTTCATTTCAGTGCAGTTTTCCCTTTTGCATTGCCCGGAGATGTGTAGTATGTGTCATGTGCATACTTGCATACTTGCAAAGTGAAGCCTTGCGCTCTCATCTGCACTTCTGCTGGTATACATAGGGCTCGCGCAAACACATGCCTCATGAATACATACATAATCACTCACACACACACACACACACACACCCATGGGAGTCTTATCTCTCTCTGTGTTTTCCTCTATCCCTGTCTTTCAGTCTCCTCCTCCAGCCTGCCGCACCACATGTGGGTGTTTGGGACTAAGAGATGGTAATTTCTGTAGGCTGTTTGATTCCAAGCTTAGCAAGTCAAGTCATATGCGTGGATTCCACATTATACACTGGTTGGCTTCAAGCTATGAAAACTAACTAAACCAACAAAACGACTGAGGATGAGGTTAGGCAAGCAGCCGTATAGCTCTGTTCTTTAGTCATTAAATGAGGAGCACAGCAGATCAACAGAATCAGTCTCTAGTCATGTCGGAATGTCTGTAGACAGCTATGGCATGAACTGTGTGTGTTGGTGGGGCAAACTGTGGGTGACTGTCAATCACTTTGTTGTTACTCCGTCACTGAAACACCCCTGGTCCAGGTGAGATGTGGTGTAGGGGCCCAGCAGACGTGGCCCCGGGCTACAGTGCTCCGGTAGGGGAACAACTTGAGCAGTCTGTGGAGTGTCACAGCTTTACAAAGCTGCTGGTGGCCTACGCTGGCCTTCCACTTTCCCACCGACGTGTGGAGCCCAGATTTGTTTTTGCTTTCATTCTAAGAGCCCAAATATCCTTGTAATCCTTTGCAGCACCTCCCTGGCTCAGCCCACTTGTAATTGAAAAATGGCAGCTTGGGAGATTTAACAGGGCTTATCCCACCGAGGCGTGTGTGTGTGTGTGTTTTATCACACAGCAGCAAACTGCAATCTCTTCACCTCAGTCCACAGGAAAGTTTACTCTGTTTGATGGGTATTTGTTTGTTTGTTTGTTTGTTTATTTATGTATTTGCTGCAGTGTCAATAGAGTGCTTCTAACGTGGATTTTTAACCACTCCATTCATATTCCTGCATTACTGTGATAGTGCTCATTGTCGCTGTGAAACTGCTTTAATGTTCTTAATTAGGCGTACTGCTAACTCAGGCGTAGTAAATGCACGTACAGCAAGCAAGCTTGAACATGGAAATCGTCTTGACAGTGTTCATTATGATTTATGTTGCTTTTATTAGCCAGGGTGTGCCTCAAGGCTCGTTACACGGACCCATTGGAATTTTGAGAAAGCGTGAATGTAATTGTGACATCAACACAGTTCTTCTGTTGTCATCTCTCATTATAGATGCTACTGTACTCCATAACAGATGCGGTTGCTTTTTTTTTATAGATTCAAGAATGGATTTCACTGTGGAAAGATTTAAAGGGACCACTTTCATTGTGCGGGCCTGTGTTTATGCCCAGCAGCTCATATCACCCTTAGAAACCTTTTAGCGCTCTTTCTCTGTTTTATTTAACTGTATTGTGTGTTTGGTTAAGCCTCTGTGTGGGTTTCCACTCGGTTCGAGTGTTTTGTGTTACGCGCCCCTGATGTCACCCGCTGGGGGCTTCCTGGTGTTGTACAGATGTTCACACTGATACGCCGAGGGGGGAGTGGTGGTTGACAGATGGAGAATTGCATTTTCCTTTTCTGTTGTGTAGTTGTTTTTCTTTTATATTATCCGTTCGGCTGCACAGTCTTCGTGCTTTCCACTGCCCCTTCATTTTGCACACAAATCCCACCGCAAAAAAAAAAAAAAAAAAAAACAGAAATGTATTTGCCCGTATTTGACATGTGTGTAGGATTTAGCGTCACATAGAGAACTGAAATGGCTGTTATTTGTATCACCCAAGCAGATGCCCTTACGTGCTAATCCGGAGACTAAATGGTTCAGAGTTACCACTGTCCCTACTCACTGAAGCATCTCATTTCTATGCTAGCAGGGATGGCGACTCACATCCCGCTTAGGGATGACTGTAATACCTTTATACTATTTGTTTAGCAGGTTTCAGGTCAAAGGGGTGTGGTTTATCTTTAACAGTGAACCCCACAATGCTCTTTCTATACCACAATATTTTGCACTTTGGAAATAAATATATTTTGTTATTGTTCAGGATGCAGTGTGAAAACCACATGTGCACATTCCCACTCACACTCTCTCTCTCTCTCTCTTTTTCTATGTGGTCTGGGGTTGATAAATCTGAGATTACAATTGGAGTGTTTGTCTCTGATCAGTATGAAATCAATACGCCTACATGTGAGCTTCTGTGGCTGTGTGTGTGTGTGTGTGTGTGTGTGTGTGTGTCTGTGTGTGTGTGTGTGTGTGTGTGTCTGTGTCTGTGTGTGTGTGTGTGTGTGTGTGTGTGTGTGTCTGTGTGTGTGTGTGTGTGTGTGTGTGTGTGTGTGTGTGTGTGTGTAAACAGGTCAGCTATTTGTCAGACCTCCACTGAAAGCAATCTCTCAGAGCATTACTCTGCGTATATCCCAAGTTGTGAGATTGCTTGATTGCATCAGACATTCTGTGTGGAGGTTAAGCATCGGTGTGGTGCACCACAAGCTTTATAAAGCACAGCTTGCACTGGATCATGCTCACCCGTTATTCTTACTCACATGATCTGGTACTGCATTATGCACTGAAAAGCAACTAAAGTAGATACAGCAATTCCAACCATCAAATCCCTCTTACGTTTGCTAATGGAACTCTTTGAAATCAAGGTTTTTAAAAGTATGCAACACATTTCCCATAAATGCGGTCATGAGGACAGTTTGCCACTGGAGAGCCTATTAATCCCCTACCATCAAAATGCCACCGCCACTTAAACATGTCCCAAAGGCCCTGAAGCTTCATTGAATGCACAGTAAATGTGCTTACTTTTACACACATCTGTAAAGATAGATGCTTTTATGCCACTGGCTTCTATCGGGGCGACAGTGGTACAGTGGTAGAGAAGTCGTTTAGTAATCAGAAGGTTGCTAGTTCGATTCCCTGTCGAAGTGTCCTTGAGCAAGACACTGAACCCCTAATTGCTCCTGATGTGCAGTGTGCCATCAGTGTAAAATGTAAAATGTGTATACATTGTAAGTCGCACATATGTAAGTCGCTTTGGATAAAAGCGTCTGCTAAAATGACTAAATGTAAATGTAAATCCAGATTGAGCCAAAATGTATTGTGGTGATCGTAGTTAGTCTGATGGTAATGGACAGATTCACTTCAGTCTAAATGGACTCCGGACTTGCTCGTGCCTAAATGAACGCCACATGGCACTACACTGCCTAGGGGTTCACATGTGCTGGCTGAGGCATGCATGGGCTTAGTGCTAAGACAAGCATGCATGGTTGTGACTTGCATGTTTATATTGCACATAGGGAAAGGGTTTACATTGGGTCCCAGAGTCATTCCCTCCCTGGGAGTATTAGTGTGGTCTGACATCCAGACAGGCAGTGAAAGCTACAAGAGCCCATGGCCACCTCATGGATGGCACTGCACGGATGGATGTCTTCTTGAAATGACAAACTCTGGCTCTAGAGACTGTAGAGACAAATGTAATGTTGATGTGTGATGAAGTGATGGATGTTACCTTGGAGGATCAGAAATGTATTTGTGAGTGTATGAATGATTATGTGCGTACCATATACATTGCTGAAATCAAGCTGGTAGATTTAGTTATTATAGTGCTATGCGGAATGAGCTATTGCATAGGACTGAGACTCCCC
Organism: Clupea harengus; assembly: GCF_900700415.2. NCBI lineage: Eukaryota > Metazoa > Chordata > Actinopteri > Clupeiformes > Clupeidae > Clupea > Clupea harengus. The sequence goes on along the minus strand of NC_045152.1, from coordinate 1,611,106 downwards.
TTGGTAGGTTATGCTCCCCTAGAACATTAGGCCTGTTATTGGTGAGGGGCCGTCGCATTTGTGTTTGCAAATCCCACCATCTTCCAGCTAATTCCAGCTTGTTGATTTTGTTCTTGCCCCGGGTAAGAGGGCACATAACTGCATGCAGCTGACCCATCTATCCCCTCTTCGCCTCCCTTTGCCCGCAACCTCAACCCCCTGGCGTGTTGTCAAAACTTCTCTGACAACACTGACGCGAGACAGCCATCAGCCTGGGATTGCAATGTGACACTACAGTAAAGTGACATCACACTGAAGCCTCTGCTACGGCTGTGTGCCGTGTTTTATTGTCCCAGGGGGGCAAATGATTGTATCAGTTCAGGTTCACAGCACTTGAGCTCAAGGCATTGAGGTACATTTGATTTCTTTCATGTCATTTTTATTTAGCATGCTTTATTCTTTTTTTTTTTTTCTCGCGTCTCTCTAAAACTTTTAAAGGAAGTAAGGAAGTGCATTTGAAATTCCAGTCTCCCAATCTCAGTCACATCACATGTCACAGGCTAGCTATCAGTTAGCAAGATGTACTATATTTGGAGTTGGTTAAAACGTATATCTGCCAAGGATGCTATTACATACCTCATTAGCATTTGATTATACAGCATTTGTGTGTTTTATTATATCCATGATGTAAATATGCTTGAGGACAGGAAATGTTCTGGTCAATTATGGAAATGGGATTAATTATGACTAATCATTGAAACCCATGTGAGTAATTTACTTATTTGTGAATGCATTTTATTGAATGCATTTATTTATTATATAATTGATAGATGTTCTTCAGACTTACAAAGCACATGCAGACCGACCATTGGCATCAACATGTCATAACTTTTGCCTCAGAATATTGCCATGGAAGTTTTACCCTGTGTCACTTCTGTCATATCTGACAAAGAGGCGAACACACAGGAAAAGAGCTGTAGGAAGACGAAACCTATCGTCACACACTCAAACTTCAATGCAAGCCTTTATTTCATTAACAGGACCAACATTTTTGGCATTTTGGAATTTCATGACACCTTTTTGTAACTTAGCACCTGTGTATTGGTGTCAGTTCACTGCTGGAAGGTCTTACTGTTATCCAGCTGCAGAATTAGAAGCAGGGCCCCTGTGATTCTGTACCAAGTGAAGTTTTGACACAGATTAGAGTTCACTTTGACACGCGCTCCTCCATTGCAGGAGGCTGTGATGTCTGAGAGAGCCTGTGTGCGGAGGACGGGTGCTAGCGGTGGCATCTGGGGCCGCCCCGTGGGGGCAACTGCCTCGCCATAAGCTGCCGTCTGAACTGGCCTCGCTAACGCTTGTCTGGCCCATTTTCATCTGCAGCTCCAGCTTCTAGGTCACACTCTTGAAAGGGTTAGAAAGCCCTTCACGAACACCACCCTGCGTGCGATAGCCGAGGCTCCGTTCAGCACGCGCTTGCCTCGTTTCCAGCACGCCACGCGCATCTCACACCGCAACCTGTTCCTCGGCGCTGGATCTCCTTCTTCGTTTTTCCAGACCAGAATGGCATTTGCAGTAGTAACATGTCAGACACAAAGGTTTGTTAGCCAGCCAGTCTGGGTGATTTTAGATCAGAGTCAAGAGAATTACTCTCAGCTGTGTGTCCCAACACGCCCGTGGTGTGGCTCGTTCCAAAATGACAGAGGAGACTATAAGCTGATTAGAGGGGCAGGTGGCCTGTCTGTGATGTCACAGTTATGATTTTCAGGCACTCCAGAAGGGAGGGACATAAACCCAGAGGCCTTCTCGCCGGTTTTGTTTAGCTAGCTGTTTCAAAAATGCACAACAAAGTGGCAAGCCTCATTGTAGTGTCTGTGATAACTGTGGCAACTGTGGCAACCAGAGATTTGGGATGGATAGAGAGTGGGTTACTGACTCTACCGGGCTTCGACACTGAAGCCCCTCTAAACCTCGAACGTGTCATTCCCCTGGTGTTGTTTTTCATTTTGTCTCGCTCTTCCTCTTTGCTTGTTCTCTAACCCCCCCCCCCCCTCCCCCACTCCCTTCTTCTCCTCACACTCTTGTGCTCTCCCTGACGCCTGCAGACTCTCTGTGCCCTAGTTTGTAACTGGCAGAGAGAGAAGGTTCACAACAGACGACCCAAAGCATCGAGGCTCAATACAATGTTGAAGAGAAAACAAAGGTGCAGGCGGCACAAATAACTGTGCTGTTATTTCTCATTGTTCACAGACAGCCAAATTAGTCGTGAGTTTGCATTTAGACTCGTCTCAATTCCAGCGCTCGTTGCCTACAACTTCTCCAATAACCGTGATGACGTTCTTTGTTTTCGGTGTGAGCCAGCTTCCATGTGCGGTGCCTGTGACTCAATCCATTCAAGAGCCATCGCAGAGAGAGTCCTCTTGAGCTCACAGGGTGGTAGTGTTGGCCAGAGTATAGCTGAACTGATGTACAAGCTCGACTCATCAAAAAAAAAATGTTTATCCAAGTTAAATAACCTTTGACATCTGAGCAGGACACCTTCCTGGAAATGGGATACATAGGAGTGCCCTGGGCGTGTGTGCTATACATGTCACTGCATATTACACTCAAAATGCAGCTCAAATTGTGACAGTGAATGAATAAACAAATATGGTAGGAGCTAGAAAGGATAGAGAGGGAAGGAGAGAGCATGAGGGTGGAGAGGTAGGAGGACAAAAAGAGTGAGGAGGTTCAGAAAAAGTCTCCAAAGGAGAGAGTATGGAAGAATTTTCATTATACAGTTCTTCTCTTTTCCCTCCCCCTTACATACACACACACAGACGGACACACGCACATACAGACACACACACACACACACACACACACACACACACACACACACACACACACATCATTTGTATTCCTCAAGGTAATGCGTGTGCTTTTTTGACCTTGGTCACGCTAGAGTTGTTTGTGTTCATTGCTGGAGGTCTGATTTCTTCAGCTGCCTGTTTGGTCAGCCAGCGTAATACACCATATCCCTGTAAATGAGTCCTCCAAAAGGCTGCAATTATGTTTCTCGCAATAGGTTCACTTTTGTGGCACAGAGGAGCTATTCGCAATACAGCTCGGTCTAAAAGACAGTGGGAGCACATCAAATGGTCTTGTATTTACCCACTTTATGACAATCTAAAACTCTTAAACATTCACTTATGGCCTCCCAGTGAATTGCTTGACTTGGTAACTCGAAAGAGAATACATAATTTATTCTAATGCCCATTTAAAGAAGGCAGTGAGTGCAGTTTGAATGTGAAGTTGTCTCTCTAGCTTTGCATTTCTTAACTACTGCACATTCGATGTTTGCCTTGCAGTTAATAACTATATCTCTGGCGTGACTGCATTGACCAAAATCAGCTATGCATCATCATCAGCACTGACAAAGTGTGACCAGAGTGATGGATTGGATGGAGCTATCAGCACAGCTTAAGTGACTAATGTTGCCCACAGGGAAAAGGCTGCATCGTTTTATTCCTGCTTTCTTCTCCCTGTAATCTGAAGGCTAGGCAAAGGAAACTATATGCCCATGACCTTTGACCTCTGACTCAGTTTGATTATGGTGCTCATGTGTGAATTAGTCACCATGGGTGACCAGTGAGCACAACTCAACAGCAGTTCAAACGGCAAGTGTCTTTGAGTCATGTACTCCTTTTTCGATATGATGGACATGAGATGTATGTATGTATGTTTACACATCAAGCCAGGGCATATACATATTGTCATGGTTGAGCACTGGGCATGAACAGGCAGTTCTAAAGAGTCCAGAGAGAACTCCACTTCACTGCCCCACCTAGTCGTCTTTAGTCTTTGTAGTCTGTGCTCGTTTGATCTGGTCTGACCCCCTCATTAGCATCTAGTATTGACTGTAATGTTTCTGTGGATTTCTCCCCTTACCTTTTTATGTCTTCTTCTTCTTGCTCCCTCTCTCTCTCTCTCTCTCTTTCCCGACTATTTCTCTCTCTCTTACTCTCTCTTTCTTTCTTTCTCTCTCTCTCTCTCTCTCTCTCTCTTTCCCGACTATTTCTCTCTCTCTTACTCTCTCTTTCTTTCTTTCTCTCTCTCTCTCTCTGTGTTTGTGTGTGTGTGTGTGTGTGTGTGTGTGTGTGTGTGTGTGTGTGTGTGTGTGTGTGTGTGTGTGTGTGTGTGTGTGTGTGTGTGTGTGTGATCTCTCCAAGCTCAGGAAATGCTGTGACCCACCCACTAATTGCAGACAATCTATCAAAGTTAGAGCGCATCTCACAGCCTCCCCATTGGAACAATGCGTCTTTGACAGCCGAGACAGAGGAAAAACAAGGAATAAATAAGCACTATCATTATCACCACACACACTGGGTAGCAAACATCCAGAGAAAAAAAGCGCAATGTGGAGTACAGACAAAACACAGAGAGGTAATGAGATGGCAATGAAGAGAGAAAAGGGACTCAGGGAATGTTTAACAATACAAAAGTGCGTTGGGATATCATGGAAGTTAATCTCTCTCTCTCTCTCTCTCTCTCTCTCTCTCTCCATCTCGCTCTCTCTCTCTCTCCATCTCTCTCCATTTCTCTCCATGTCTCTCCATCTCTCCATCTCTCTCCATCTCTCTCTCTCCCTGTGTGTGTATACTATTTGTGAGCGTGAGACAGAGCAGTAGAGGGTATGTGTGTTGGTATTGGCGGGTGGATAGGGCAATGCTGCTGCAGTGGGGTAGTTCTTGCCCCAAAACGGACCTCATTTAAATCAAGACAAATGGCCTCGGTTCCCCATGCCCCTCTCTTCCTGCACAGCCATTACTTAACCAGTGCTGGGGGAACCTGTCACATTCACAGCGCTGGTGGAGCAGTTTTGGGAATGTGTGTGTGTGTGTGTGTGTGTGTGTGTGTGTGTGTTTTTGTGCGCGTGCGTGTGTGTGTGTTTGTGTGTGTGTGTGTGTTAGCGTGGCGTGCGTGTGTGTGTGTGTGTGTGTGTTAGCGTGGCGTGCGTGTGTGTGGCTGCACGCTTGGCTGCATGCCCTGGTATCTTCGTGCTCCAGCAGACGTAAGCCCCAGTGACTCACCCTTGCCCCTCATCAACATTCTGCTCAGTAAACACCCAGCCAACCAACGGCAGCAACACTCCCCTCATCCTCTTTCTCTCCCGCTCTCTCTGTCTGTTTCCTCCATCTCCCTCCGTCTCTTCCTCCCTCTCTCTTGCTCTCACGTCTCTCACACCCACCCCCCCCCCACCCCTTCTAACCCCGCCCCACCCCCCACATGCTTTTCCATCCATCCATCCCTTTCTCTTTTTTTTCCATTTCTTTCTTCCCCGTGTTCGCTCCCCTTGTGTGTAGCACTTCTTTTGCTTCAGAGCCAAGCATGAGCAATGTGAAGCCAGGATGAAACATTAATGAGAAGGGGAATGGAAAAATATCTGTTTTATCCTCTTTCAGGGCTCCTCGCCGTGGTCTGGGTCAGTGGTTCTCGTCATCGGTGACCTTTTCAGATCAAATCACCAGTGGAAAAAGTTTATTTTTGTCGTCCCCCCCCCCCCCCCACCAACTGCTGTTTGGACACTGCTGTTTACATAACTTTGATATTTGGGTTCTCCAGAAGTTGATGTAAATGCATGTGACTCTTACACACACACACACACACACACACACATATTTGTGAAGTCCTATCTGAAATGCTCATGTTTCGGTAGAGAGGCATGGCCAATTTTTATTTTAATGAGCCATCATAATCAATCATCAAGTCATCTGGCGACCCTACTGGCAAAGAAAAAACACAAATAGGCTTGGATTTGACAGTAGGGTTAGGGTTACAGGCAGGGTTAGCTGAAAGAATATTGATTGACAGTTGGTAGACTGGTTGGTTGACAATTAGCTAAAGGTTTATTGAATGTTTGTTCAAGACCTCCTGCGTTGAGATAGATACTGACTGGTTCTTTATGATTGTATGATGGACCTTTAAACTAAAGTGAAATTGAAAGAGATTATCTATTACTGAGCTCATTAGACACCTTAGAAACTGCTACCCTTTTACTGAGTTGTGTGTCACTGATCATTCACAGTCACTAAAGAAACCCGGACCACAATAATAAATCTGGCCCAAAAGGTCAAAGTTTTCAAAGTTGACATTTCATTTCATTTCAGTGCCTGTCATTCAATGAGGAGGCCGCAGGCTTAAAGCTATGCTAAGCGTGTGGTTGGCTGTTATTCTTCCATCCCATCATGCACTAGTTGAGTTTTGAGGGGTTTATTCGTAGTGTTGCTTTGAAGCGAAGAGTTGACGCAAAAGAGAAGCGCAGGAAGGTGTCAACAGTGGAGCAGATGAAAATCTCTGCACTAAAATAAGTTGTATTTCCATGTCACTTAATGCAGTATAGCCCTGTCTGTGGGGAGATTGTGCTAAGGTGCGCTGAGGCGGAGGTAGAGTAGAGGAGAGGTAAAGTGGTTTGAGGTGTGTGCCCTTGAAGGAGAAACAGTGGTCACTGACAGTGATGCATAGCCTCGGGGGGCATCGAAAGGACCTCAGACACACGTGCTCTCATGCATCTGCTGCAACCAAGACAAGCTGATGCAGACACACACACACACACACACACACACACACACACACACACACACACACACACACACACACACACACACACACACACACAGAGATACACAGACACACAGAAACACACACACACAGATACACACACACACACACACACACAGAGAGAGAGAGATACACAGACACACAGAAACACAAACACACAGATACACAGACACCAACACAGCTATATACAACACATACACGAACACACACAGAGACAGACACACACAGCTATACACTCCCCCTCCCACTCACAGACACACACACACACACACAGATACACAGCCACCAACACAGCCACACACAACCACAAACACACACACACGCATATACACACTTATCTGAATGTAAACACATGGCACCCGAAATCTCTCTCGAAATGTCTCACCCTATCTTTTTTTTCTCTCTCTCTCTCTCTCTCTCTCTCTCTCTCTCTCTCTCTCTCTCTCTCTCTCTCTCTCTCTCTCTCTCTCACTCACTCACTCACTCACACACACACACACACACACACACACACACACACACACACACATATATATACACACAAAATAATCAGCCTTAAAAGGCCATATAATTTCATTGGTGAATTAATGAAGTGTACCGTCCAGTCCTCCATGGTCCATTTCATATTTGAACATATTTGTTATTAGATGATAAAGACCACTGCTGGTTCAGATCGCCTCTCTCCCTTCCTCTACTTTTAATTTCACTTTGATTTTGTTTTGTCTGCTTGTCGCCCAAGTCAAACTGCAACTCCCCACAGAATGGCGGAATATGTTCCGCGAGGTTCATTTACCTTGCAGCTGCCAGAAGACCTTCTAAACGCTGTGAGCTGATGCTTTAGTCGGCCCGATGGAATATTGATGATTTACGCATGAATAAAGTATTCCAGGGCCCTTTCGCATGCTGCTGTTTTATTTAAAGGCATCTCGCACTCCGCCACACTCTTCCCCTCCCTCCCTCCCTCCCTCTCTCTCTCTCTCTCTCTCTCTATCTCTGTCTTTCTCCCACTCCCTCTCTCTCTTTCTTTCTCCCACTCCTTCTCTCTCTCTCTATCTCTTTCTTTCTCCCGCTCCCTCTCTCTCTCCTCTCGTTGTG
>NC_045152.1:1578432-1598432 GCF_900700415.2 Clupea harengus | reverse complement strand
CTGTGTGTCAGTTCCAATGCTGGGAGAACTAGCACTGTTGCTCCAGCCCCTGTCTGTCTGGATCCATGTCTTTTGGAAAATGATGATGTACTGAGTCTGTGTGCCTTCAGTGTACATATGGAGTCGGTCCGAGATAATCAACAGTGCGTGGTGCGATGATGGATGTAGTCGGGCTGGTCCAAGATTGGAGGGGGGATGGCAGCTCGGTTTAATTTCACTCAAGATTCGGAGAAGCACATTGTGGATAATAAGCCTGAAGAGACACATGATCTATTTTAATTGGCAGTCTTTTCTACAGGAGGGCCTGCCAACAACAGTTACACTGCATCTGCTCTTGAGACTGAGCACAAGGGAATATGCTGTGATGGCTTCCTCTCCCATTTTCCCAATTTCCCATTTTCCACTTTCTCGAGACATAAACAGGTGAATAATGAGATGTCAGTTGGAGTAGCTCGGTTAGATTTTTACACACTCTCGTGTAGACTACAGCACTATTTCATTTGGAACATAGGTCAAGCATCAGGAGTCCTTATGGTGTTGGTCTCTTTGATCCCCTAACCTTTGGTACCTCACAAACAGCCTCTGTAGCCATATTTCACAAGGGTAAGCATGCACTCTCTCTCTCTCTCTCTCTCACACACACACACACACACACACACACACACACACACACACACACACACACACACACACACACACACAGACACACACACACACACACACACACACACGCACACATACTCTCTCTGTCTCTCGCTTACCCACAGGACATATATATATATATATATGCTCAACCCTGTCATACCTTCTAAGTGCAGCCCTCTCTTCTGTAGACCTAGCCCTAATTAAAGCTTCCTATGGGCTTCAGTATCTAGAGCATCAAATGAGATCACATCTCTGGTGGTCCGCTTGCCAGAGAGGAAGTGAGGGGAGAGAAGGAACAGGGAGGGAGACAGAAGCATCAGAGAGGAAGAATGAAAATGAGAAGGAGGTTGGGCAGCATGGCTTAAACGTCAGTGACAGTGGGGGAGATATATCGGCTATAATTCATTTGACAAAGACTACTTGAAAGTCCAAAAGTCTGTGCCCTGCGGACAGCTCAGAAAGAACAACCTGCTGCTTTCTCTTCTAAAACCCTCACTTGATCTTCATTTCTTTCCCCCCCTAAAGTCCTGTGAGTCTCATTTCTCGAGCTGCAGAGGGGGAGGGAATTACCATAAGGAGACTTCCATTTGTGTGAAATTGTCTCCCTTTTATCCCAGGATTGAATCGGCTTGTAATTAACACACTCATAATACGGAATATGCTGGGGTCTTATTACTGGCGAACGAGCTCGATCGCCCGGGAATATCGACACCAGGAGAAATGAAATGAGAAGAGCCAGAGCTCCTCAGAGAGGCGGTGAACAGCGAGAGGGAGCATTGTTTTTGTGAGAGGTGTTTTTTCTCAATTTTCACCTGGAAAATGTCTTGGGAATAACAAGCCCCTGACACTCTGTGTGCGTGTGTGTATGAGTATACATGTGTGTGTGTGTGTGTATGTCTGAGTGTGTGTGTGTGTGTGTGTGTGTGTGTCTGTCGGTGTGTCAGTGTGTGTGTGTGTGTGTGTGTGTGTGTGTGTGTGTGTGTGCGTGTATGCGTGCGTGTGTGTGTGTGTGTGTGTGGGATTGTGTGTGTGTGTGTGTGTGTGTGATGACGTGTTGAAATGCAGCTTTCTCACGGATCATCAGACATGCAGATAGGATGAGAGCCCCCTGGAGTATGGGTTCTTATGTGAGCAGGGATCCCATGAGGAGGTGAAGCCCATAGATGGTTAGCTGATAAATGGTCTGTGTCGGGGGGAGGGCTGAACCGTCCTGAAAGCAGGAGGAGAGGAGAGCCTGACAGATAGGTGCCAGAGAGAGACAAATGGGCCCATTTTGAGCGGCACACTCGCTGGACCTTGAGCCATGCACTGCACATCTTAATATGATTGGGGTGAAGAAAATTCAGCATGGGAATGATTATCTGGGCCTTTTGGGGTCTTTCAGCTGTGGTTATGAAAATGCAAGTTCTCTTTCTCTCTCTCTCTCTCTCGCTCTCTCACACACACACACACACTCACACACACACACACACACACACACACAAACTTATGCGTGCATGTGTGTCGGTAACGTATCACCACTGTCTACACATCATCACACTCATGGGAACATACACACATTCATATCCACACATGCTCTCCAGTTTTCATTTCTTGTAGAAAATTACAGTAATAACGCATCAGCGACTCCCCACTGGTAGGCAAGCAACACAGCATGGGGCCCTAGAAATACCAAGAGTGTGAATAACACTGAGCATTGGTACTTTCCTACTGGGAAAGTTGCTGTCGCTTTGAGTAGAGGTTGCCTGCATTGGCTGTTGAACTGAAGACTGTGTTCCTATTTAACCAATGAGCTTTTCTGCCTGCCTGACGTTTTGGTGACCTGTGTACATTTTATGTGGACCTGGACGTTGGATGAACATCTTGAGATCAGCACCTATGGTCCATGTTGTTTTGCAGTGTATGCACCTATGGTTGACTTATAATCCACCCCTTTATTGAGCGGATAGCTGATGGCTATGAGCACCTAGCACATGAGTTGTCTTTAGGTACAGGCATGACATTGTTTACTGTGTTGTTGCGGTACCATGTTTCTGTGTTAGAACCCTAACCCTGTGAAATGAAATGAAATTTTATTTATATAGCGCCAAAACAATACAATTGTCTCTAGGCCCAGGGCTAGGGCAAGTGGATCAGAGAAAAAACTGCCATAGCAATAAATTCATCATCCCACCATTTAAACCTATGCTTTTGCCCCCTGTGACACCATTCACTTTTAAAGGTTTTAGATGTGATTTCTAATATTTGTTTCTATGTCTCTCATCTGTAGGGTTGTGTTCCAGTTCTGGCACATTCATCACGTCTGGGAAAAGAAGACAGCGGCGGGTGAAGGAGGTGACTATGTGGAAAAACTGTGTCAGTCAACACCGTAAGCTGCCAGGAATCATAGAAGCATGGGGACTCTGCTAGACACCATGTTGATCCCGCTGCTGTGAGAACAAGCGAATCTGCTCCAATTTTTTCCAGACCTCACCCTCCTCTCGAACCACCAAGTTCCTCCCCACTCCTTCTCCCTGTCACCTCAACTTTCCCCCCTTCTCTGCTCTATTTCTTTTTTCAGAAGAAACCCATTTCCTTTCCCATCATGCATAGCAGGTGGTGTGCCCCCTCTGCCTTCCCCTGCACCTTCCTCTTTCTCCTCCCGGCCTTCTTTCTCCTCCCGGCATCAGTGCAGGGTGACTGCTGGCTCATCGAGGGGGAGAAAGGTTATGTGTGGCTGGCAATCTGCAGCCAAAATCAGCCTCCTTACGAGACCATCCCGCAGCACATCAACAACACGGTGCACGACCTGCGGCTGAACGAGAACAAGCTGAAGGCCGTGTTCTTCACCTCGCTGAGCCGCTTCACCAACCTCACCGACCTCAATCTCACCAAGAACGAGATCTCCTACATCGAGGATGGCGCTTTTGCTGCGCAGGCCAACCTGCAGGTGTTGCAGCTGGGCTACAACAAGATGACCAACGTCACTGAGGGGATGATGAGGGGCCTGGGCCGCATGCAGTGCCTCTTCCTCCAGCACAACCTGATTGAGGTCATCTCCACCAACGCCTTCTGGGAGTGCCCGAGCCTCAGCAGCATCGACCTGTCCTCCAACAAGCTGGCGCGCCTGGACCCCTCCACCTTCACCGTACTCAATCGGCTCATGGTGTGCGAGCTGGCGGGGAACCCTTTCCATTGCGGCTGCGAGCTCTACGGCTTCCTCACCTGGTTGGAGGCCTTCAACAACGTCACCCACACCTACGACCGGCTGCAGTGCGAGTCGCCCCGGGAGCTGTACAACTACCCCCTGCTCAGCCCCCTACCGGGCCACGGGCGCAACGCGAGGAACATGCTGTCGTCAATCTGCCGGGACGGGGTGTTCATCCCTGGGATGACGTCCCTCCCCCCAGACCCCGACTCCTCTGGCATGGGGCCGGACTTTATGGACCGTGTCGGGCTGTACCCGCAGCCCACGACGTCGTCTTCCTCCATGGACGCACTCGGTCCCAGCCTCAAGCTGCGCCATGTGTCCTTCTCAACAGCCTCCCTCCTGGTGATGATCCCCAAGCCGTTCAGCAAAATGTACATTCTGGTGCAGTACAATCACACGTACGTGTCCGATGTCATGAACCTGAACAAAAAGAAGGAGATCATCACTCTGAACAAGCTGAAGTCTCACACGAACTACACTTTCTGTGTGGCGTCCATCCGCAACTCGCAGCGCTACAACCACACCTGTTTGAGCTTTGCCACACCCGTGCCAGAGGACGTGCCCCCCACACCGTCCACCACCACCCACTACATCGTGACCATCGTGGGCTGCCTCTTCGGGATGGTGATCATCCTCGGCCTGGTCTACTACTGCCTGCGGAAACGTCGGATGGCAGAGGAAAAAGAAAAGTCCATCTGCGTCAAGAAGACCATTCTGGAAATGAGGTACGGCCCCGAGGCGGCCGCGGCAGTTGCCAACGACCCCTCAGGGGTGCAGAAGCTCCACGAACAGGCCCACCACCAGCACCACCACAGCAAGATGCCCATGTCCTCCTCCTCCAGCTCGGGCATGCTGCACGGCTCGGGCAACACCAGCTCCTCGCGCCTCTCCACCATTCCCCAGGTGGAGAAGATGGCCACGGCCTTCTCTGAGGCATTGGGCAGCAGCAAGGGGAACTACATGGATGTGAGGACCTTTGGGGGTGGGGACGACAGGTGCCGAGATGGGAAGGGGGGCCAATGTTTGAGGGAGCAGGACCTCCGTCAGGATGACGGGAGCGACCTGGGGGACGACTCGGATGACGACGGCCGGGGCTCCACCTCGGAGATCTCCACCATCGCCATGGAGGTGGACAAAGTCAACCAGATCATCAACAACTGCATCGACGCGCTCAAGCTTGACTCTGCCGCGGTGGCAGCCGCCTCAAACACGGCCACCATGGCCTCTGTAAACCCCACCTCCTCTCCACCCACGTGCACCTCCTCCCTGACGAAAGGACTCATCCCCCACTCCCCAGGAATAACGGAAAACTGCCACAGGGTGCCGTCCCCTAAAATCCCTCCGCCACCTCCGCTGCCTTTTCCAGGCTCCATGGTCGAGAGGCCAGGGATCACAGGCGGAGGCTTCATGTCGCCCCCTTACCGCCCGCCTCCCCCCGCCAGCGCTGTACGGCCCATTCAGAGACAGATGAGTGCAGATGCTGCCATGATAGTTGGCGCTGGAATGAAGTATTCCGGCTTGTCCTGCGGAGTATCCGGCAAAGGTGGCCGCGTCTACAGCCTTGATGTCCCTGAGCCCCGAAGCCCAGACCCCTGCCAGTACCAAGATAAGGGCAGCCCTATTGGTTGTGGGGAGCCCTTGGAGAGGCTTCCTCTGGTGGGGCCCGGGAGTGGGGGTGGTGGGTACAACATGGATGGTGCTGGCATGGATGGAATAGCCATGCAGCAGCAGCACCTGGAGGCGCACCCGGACTACCACTGCTCGGAGCACCGTCACTCAGTCCCAGCGCTCTACTACGAGGGCTTGCAAGATTCCCCGGCCCAGAGGGCCTCCTTCCTGAAGCCCCTCTCGCGCTCCAAGAGGGACGCTACCTCGTACTCGCAGCTCTCACCACGCCACCAGAACTACGAGGGGTACTCCTCCAGCCCCGAGTACTCGACAGAGAACACGCTCCGGATATGGGAACGCTTCCGCCCGTACCGGAAAGGCCCACGCGACGAATCGTGCTACGTCACAGCTGGCAACGCCCTTCGCAAGAAAGTCCAGTTCGCCAAGGGGGAAGATCTCCACGACATCCTTGACTACTGGAAGGGTGTCTCTGCACAGCAGAAGCTGTGAGGTGAGGAGCATCAAGGTCTGGTCAATATAAACAAGGTTGTGTTTGACAGGGTCTGGAGTTCGTTTTGATTGATCGGTTTGTGCCTTGAATCATACAGCAGAGAAAGAAAGAGGAAACCAAAGACCAAATGGTTTTATAGTTGATGAGTCCAAATCGGGATCAGGCCTTTCACTAACGTTCGTCAGTGCTTATTTTTAGAATAAGGAGCAGAGACCAACTCCTTACCAAATTCAGTGCACAGTTCATGATATAATTAAGCTTGCTACATGCTCATGAGTGGTGCTTCAGCCCTTATTCAGACAGAGAGGGATAGGCAGAGTTGCTCTGTCCACCCACACACTCCATGTGGCATGTGGAGAGCTGCCCTAGTTTGCCAGCCCGTGCTGGAAGATATTTGATCATTCATGCCGTCAAGAGTCATGTCATCCGCTTGCACACACAAGAGACTCTGCACAGTTTGCTTTTTTACGTTTTGGTAGTCAATATCAGGAAAAAACGACAGACAAAATAAAGTTGATTTAAAGAGTTTAAAGGTATAAATGAAATCACCTTACTAAGCTATGCTTTAAGTTGAGGTGTAAATAATATTTGTGAGCGATCATTTGCACCAACATCAGCAATGACCTCTAAATGTCTGGAGCCTTTCAACCGCCTGGCCGTCAGTGCTCTTTTGAAGTGCTGAATTCCTATCATTCAGCCAGGGATGTGAAGAAACAGTAGCAGTATGAGAAATAGAATCTGACCTTCTTCACTTTCCATATACTTACTGGTAGATTTGTTGAAGGAAACCACCCCACTGGGTGTTGCCCACATTAACCCATTCAGTATTGACAAACTACTAGTACTCTTAAATATCAAAGGTATTATTTTGTAATGTTTGGTGATGAATTGCACTGTCAACATCCTTTTAACTTATCTTTTTATTCATTACCTAACAAACAATCAACATGAGCACACATTAAGCCGTGTTTAATGCTATGGTTAATGGTTTATTGACGTTAACTACTGCATTTAATATTAGTTAATCAAAACCCCAGTGTGAAGCATTACTCTTGAGTATCGAGTGTACGCAAATGACAGCTTGTCTGTATGAATGCAAGTATCTATGGAGGTGGATGAGCTGATCAGAACCCCTTGAGTTCTCATTTGTATGAAAGACGACCAGTTGTTTATTCCAACACTGACCTTACTAAAGGTGTAGCTCTTTGGCTACCATAATCCATAGAGCTGGATTACTGATACTGTAACGAAATGCACAGACGATAACAGTATTCCGCCGCTGCATGGTCATGTGCATTTCGCGTACACACGGCATGCCTGAATAATCCACATCAATGCTAAATCCTGCCCTTAACCTCTCTGCCTGGTGCACTGAATGTGTTAATCCCTAAGGGCTCATTGCGGCGGTTGTCTGAGGTAAATTAGCATGTGGCCTCTGCAGATCAACTCTGTAAGAGCTCCAGGCCTGCCATATAACACACCTCTGCAAAAAAAGACTGGGTATTTATTCAAGGTTGTCACTTACGATTAGATTCCACTTTCACCTAGGTAACAAGAGAATGCCCTTTGCTATTCATGTTCTGTAAAAAGAGGGTTTATTCCTACCATGGAACTGGAACCAACATTTAGATACTAGCATTGCATCGAGTGTAACTGTTAACATTAATACTTCACCCAGTCATAGTTCCAGGTATACATCACCCTGTGTTCTTCCTTCGCCCTGGTCAAATTGCTTGTACCAGCCTGATGCAGTTTTACCCTGGATTTTCTGAAAAGTTCACTGACTCATCTGGGGGCAGTGCAACAAATAAATCCTGTGGAGGCTACTTCATTTATGCTTTTCATATCTGTCAGAACGAGATGTCCTCAAGCATGCGCATAAGATAAAAGCCTCTCTTAAGCAGATAACTACCTGTCTGGGCCGTTTCTGAGCATCATGTCCAGTTACCACTGTTTTGAGGCTTGCTGCGCTGATATGCTGATCTGACCCCCGCTTAGAAAAACTCTGGTCTCTGCTCCCTACGTGTTTAAAAAAGCCAGACATGCTAATAGTCCACACAGCCTCTTACAGGGACAAACTTAAATCTCCCCTGAAAGATAAGTTCTTCGCTTCGTTTACTTGCTAATTAGTTTGATCTTCTATTTATGTGGCCTTGATCTCCTCAAGGCATGCAGTTGCAAATGTGGTGTTTATGGGCTAGCTCTGCTGCAAAGTGTTGATTAAGACGTGTTCACTGAATGCCAAACTGTCTAATCGCTCGACTTCTCAATTCAATGCAGCAGTCATCCCACACTGCCTGCTGGTCTTTGGTCTCCATGGTGTTGGTCCGTGATGCCTAAGAAGGGCTCTGATTGGCTGTTGGCTCCAGAATCCCTCTGCCTGGTGACAGTGAGATCACATGCAGAAAAACAAGACTTTTTATGGACTATCTATGTACGAAGAAGACAAACCACCACAGTAGACACTATTCCCTTTGGAGAGCTGTGCGTCTTCCTTTCTGGAGGAAGCAATCACAAGCAAAAGACTGGATTAGGGGGTATATCAGAGAAAATCACTTTTCTGACCAACTGCAAGATGTAACATTACCCAAGAGGGGTACTGCTACCGGAGGCTTACTGTGACAAAACCCCACTAGCAATCATAGGAATGCAACAGTAGGGATCCATCCATGACTGCCATTCATACAGACAATGTTTCTTTTTTTTAACAATAAACTTGTCAGGCATGGAGGGTGATGAAAGTGTCTTCCTTTTCTTAGCAACCGGAAGTTGATGAACAAAAATCTGTCTACGCCTCTGTACAAAACGATTGCCCGCTATTATGAAGACCCAGTTTTAAAACTAAGAGAAATGTTGTATAGAGGACCATTGTTGAATCCCGTAACAGTGTGCCAGGATGGGGATTTTGATATGAGTAGTTATTCCTTTTTAAGATGTTTTTTTTTGTTCTGTTCTTTTTCAGAGGAGCAAAAGACTGCAGCCCTGTAAAGTGCTCTCCTCTTCAAGGACACTGTGTTATAAAAATAACGTTTTCTGAATGTTTACATGCTCTTCAATCAATATGTTCTTGCAAACTGAATAGACAGAAAACAGCCTTGGACATTTGATGCTGATGTTTCCCCCTTTCCCAGCCTCTCGTCCATTAGCATGACTGTGAAAGGTCTAATTAGTATTCCAGGCTAATTATCCCCTTTCTTTTTTTCTTTTTTTTTTTGGCCATCTCCAATTTTATACATGGACGGCGCGTCTTCACATTTCCATGCATGTCTATTATGGCCCATTGATGCTAATCTTTGTAATTTGTGGTCTTTTTAAGAAATATTTTTATGTACTAAGAAATGTGTACAGGAAGTGTATAAATGTTGCTGTAAGATGACTTAAGATGATCTCACTCCAGCCTAACCTGATTTCTATATTAAGTATATAGGAAGACAATAAATGGACCATCGTCATATCATTGTGCCCTGTGGCTGCGTTAGATATCGCTAAAACTAAATGAACTGCCAGTTTGGCTGTTGTGGTCATGCTCTGCTTCAAGCATCAATATGACTGTGACTGTACAGTAAAGCGTCCATCTGATTACACCAATAATCTCTCCATCCCAACAACCATAACAGAAGCAAATCAAAAAAGAAGAGACAGACTTTCTGGAGGAACTCCACAGATTATTCTAAGTGGCTCGTGGGTGCTGGTGCAAAGGGTGTCGCATGTTGAGTAGTGCTCGGGCCTTATAAGTGCGAGGCTCTGACTTTGCTGGGGGGAGGCAGTGGAATGATCCATAGCAGCACCAAGGTGGGACATTAAGCAGTCAGCTCTCTGCCATTTTACAAAACGCTGAGAGTGGATTACTTTCCAACCTAAGATCTTTATTTCCTGTATTAACAGCCCTCACATTTAGACTAAAATACAGATGCCCTTTAGCTGTGTTTTTTTTTTTTTTTTTTTTTCAAGTTTCACAGCATGTCCGTGTGTCAGTCTTGCAGCTGAAAAGTGTCTCTGGTTTAGAAGCGGAGCATTAATATTTCAGGCTGCTGATTTAAGCGCTTTTTCCAAACCAAGGCTAAGAGTATCCTGTTGGACTTCTCAGCGTGATGAATGTGCACGGTTCCTGCCACGAAAGCCCCCTGCCCGACGGTAACCACCATCAGCGCTGCGCCAGGGCGGGTTGAGCTTCGGCTCAGCATGTACAACTCTGAGGCCGCGTCTCCTCTGCTTTGCTCTAGCCCGAGCTAAAAGCACCTCTAAATAGCATGGGGAGAGAGTCAAAAGAAAGTAGAGTAAATAAATATGTAACGAAATAACAAGGGGGAGAATCAGGAGCCAAAAACGCCACAGCAGTCAAGATAATTGCACCTCTTTCATGAGGCTTGTAAGCTCTTTTCTTCTGAACTCTCGGTTCAGAGTGACACTCAGACATGTTTTTCATTCAATATTTTGGGGCGCAGTTTTTCTGTCTTCCACTGCTGTCCTTCAGCGGTGTTCTCGCAATTCAACAATTCTGTCCTTTTGTCTGAAAACACAGAGAGGAGCTGAAAGAGGGCAGGCAGGGCGGGGAGAGTTAGAGTGTGTGTGTGTGTGTGTGTGTGTGTGTGTGTGTGTGTGTGTGTGTGTGTGTGTGTGTGTGTGTGTGTGTGTGTGTGTGTGTGTGTGTGTGTGTGTGTGTGTGTGTGTGTGTGTGTGTGTGTGTGTGTGTGTGTGTGTGTGTGTGTGTGTGTGTGTGTGTGTGTGTGTGTGTGTGTGTGTGGAGGACACACAATGGAGAGTCTTTTTAGCGAAGAGGCCAGACTGAAAGATCCAATCAGGCAGCAGCGAGGCAATGGAGGGACGGGAGCGACACACACACGCACACACACACACACACACACACACACAAACACACACACACACACACACACACACACACACACACACACAGGCCTGGAGGCTTTAATAACCTAATTGAGGCTTAAATCGTTTTAGCTGCCCATGATGGAGAGGAGGGACATTTATGCCATGGAGTGGACAGACCACACACACACACACACACACACACACACACACATATACGAAGAAATGTGGGGTGTAGGTGGTGGAACAGTAAACAAGATTTAGTTGGAGGCAGCAGGCTTTTGGGAAAGCTAAAAGGTAAACATTTTAGTCTATTGATGTGAACGGACATGGACAGGTGAACAGGTTAAAACAGTGACACAACGTGAGAGAGAGAGAAAGAACGAGAATGGAGATGGGTAGAAAAGAGACGGGGTGATAATAAACGGTGTCAGAAGCACCTCTCTGAAGGAGGGCAAGGCCACCCATCTGATTGAAGTCACCATCGTCACGTTGGTCCAACAGAGAGCAGAAGTGCTTAGGCGAGTGTGAAAAAGAGGAAAAGAGAGCCACACCACGGCTCCCCTGAGAATCAACCTCTCAAATTTCCCACAGATTGCCTTGCCTGAAAGTGGGGGCCTCATTCCTGCCTCTGCCTCTCCCTCCATCAGCCTCCATCCAGAGCACCACTCGCCACCCTTATCAGCCTTGTCCAAATTAACTGCCAGCAAAAGAGACTTAACCCCGGCCCTAATATCACACACAAGTACCGCTGCAGCGCAACGACTCTCTGTCTCTGATGATGCAGCTTCCAAAGCAACAGATGTTTTTTTTTTTTTCTCTTTTGGTTCATTTGGTGTGAATCTTCAACACTGAATTGCAGTACAGTGCAGAGCAGAGAATTCAGCTGACTTTATGATTATGAGGATTTTAATATTTGATAGAAATGCAGGGAAATCTTGACCACATGGATGGAAGTAATATTCCTAATAGGTGTGTCTGCAAATGCTTAGACCGGACCAGAGGATCTTTCTCCTGGAAGCTCTCAGCCTGTTGACTGAGAGATGAATATGGTTTTGCTTTTCACTGAACATAAAATAAATCAAGTTAAGGCACATTTTTAGTTTGAAGACCTAGGAGGTTGGTGACATTTTTTGTTAGAGTTGTTACGTATGTCCGGTTAAATTGAGATGATGTGTGTTTTCAAACATACAAGCAGAAAGTTGTGACTGAACTTGTGACACCACGCACCGTCGTTCATTGAGAAGGAGAGCACTGCAAGAGCCTTAACATGACCCCAAACATGGCTCAGGAATGTCATGACAATGCATTTTTCATAAAATAACTGGAGGGTAATCTGTTTTGTTTTGGTTTTTTTTCCCCTACAATGTGAGCAACACTGACATATTCAGAATCCTCTTCAAAAGAAGTGGCAACGGACGATAAATAATTAATGATTTAAAAAAAGAAAAGTAATCTGTGAATTTTGTATACTGAGATGAAAAAAAATGAAATTGATGTTTTATAATGAGCTTGATCTCTCTACGTTTATCTTTTGTTGTTGTTTTTGTTTTCTACTGGGGAGGGGGAGACATGTGTGCGCACTGGGTTGATCCTCGGTATGGGGACTTTGGAGAATGGAGTCCAAAAAAAACAAATGTTATATTTGCATGATTTCATGTATTTTCTGAGAGAAGAATTGTACCATTGTGAATATTGAGTGGATGTATCTTTCAAAACACAAAGGAAAAAAAAAATAGGCATTGAAATATTTGTTGGACCTTATTCACATTTTAAGGGTTTAGTTTTAGGTTTGAGTTTTTTTATATCTCTGTAATCTTTAATATTTGCATTTGTTCATCTCTGTCGGGGCCCGACTCCGACTCTGGCTATTAAAGTTGAAGTAAAGTGCAGTCACCATTGATACCATCGCTACTCATTGCCAGAACTGAGAAGTCTAGCCAGTGCAGCAAACGACATGGAAAAGCTTCTGAATCTATAATGACCGGTTACTCACACCTCTCATGTATTAGGACACAGTTGACAAAGCCTCAGAACAAGCCACTGCTGTAATCCAAGCTCAAAATGAACTACAGAATTTACAGAATGTTGCAGAGGGAATATGTGTTTGTACACATGATTTTTAAGAAATAGATATTTACTGTCTTTACTGGTGGCTACCATTAGTTAAACTGGACAAATACATACATGTACAGATACTACAAGTGCACCTATGTATACTTGACAGTCTTAAACAATGGGTTAAGCACAGCTCCCATGAAGCTAGTAAGTTAATACCCCACATTCATATTTCTGTGTTGTGGTACCCAGCAAATTCAGTGTGATGAAGGGATGCAGTGAGGCTGAGATGCTCCTCCGGAGACTCGGCACATTAACCTCTCTGTTGTCCCAAGGAAGCCCCTCAAACCAACCGAAATCCCTCCGTCTGGTGTGGTGTGTTGTGCCAGATCTATACAAATTGTGTTTGGCCAAGCAAGCCAAGGACAAGGCTGGGTATGGAATTACAAACACAGCGAAGCTGTCTGCTAGCTGGAAATTAGAGGTGTGTTTCTCGCACGGAGGGGAGAAGAGGGAGAAAGAGATGGAGGAGAGAGTGAGAGAGAGGGGGATAGAGAAAGAAAGGGAGGGATAAAGAGAGTGAGAGAGGAATGGTTTCCAAAAGCAGGTGGCTCCCAGGAGACTGCGGTCGGTGATTCTCACTTAATTCGAGAGAAATAAAGTGGCTGCAATCGATCAGTGGTCTGTGGCTGTGCTTGGATCCTCCACAGACTGTTACAGCCAGCAGTCAGTCCCCTGCGGAGACCATGGCCTATGCGGCTACTAAAGACCTTTTCCCCCTGGAGGTCCCAAAATCCCCAAGTGCAGTACTCTGGATACTCAGTACAAACAGTCCAGCGCACCAAGCTTTTTGAAGCCCCATGAAATATTGAGAGGTGAAAAATAGAGCACCATTGAAGTTTGTGGCACCTGATTCCTTCATTCATTTAAAAAAAAAAAAAAAACAATGCTGCAAGAAATAACATTTACACTGACGCCAACATAATCTTAGACACAAGTATAGGCTTGTTAAGTAGCACACGAGAGAGAGAAAAGATGTGATGTTGAATTGGGGATGGTACTGATAGTGGGGTTGCCGTGTGATTTTTGCTCATATATTTCTGTGGTTCTGACTCACAGCCAGGAAGCAAAGCTTTTCCATGGCGGTATGCTTCACCGCACCAGGTACACAGGGGTCAAAGGTCGTTCTTCATCTCAGGAGGATCCAGCCTGTTTTTGAATAGACTGTATATATATACGTATATCATATATCTATGGTTTTGACAGTGCTTTAAACTAAGGCCACCGGGGGAAGCTTCTAGAGCTTCTAGAGAAGCTTCTAGAGCCGTTTTAATGGCACGGATCGACAGTGATCCTTGTCTGTTGCTGTTAACGCCTCCTTCCTGGGAGCGGTACTCGAGGTGGACTTTTGAAGGTAGGGATGAAGGGAGGGGGGGGGCTCTGCTCTTGTTTTGCTGACAAAGACATTCACCATTTTCTCCCTGCGATTTCTGTACAAAAGATCAATTTCTATATTTGCAATAAATTTGATATGAAAACGTCACACTCTTGTCTCTTTGTCCAATCTATCTGGGTGCCATGTTTTGTGTTTTTCTTTGGGTGGGCGGTGGTGCACTGTCCACCACCTATGCAGGTAATGTTTTGCATTCAAAGTGCAGTGCTTTGGGAACACATGCTTACTATGCAAAACAAGCCATTGCTAACAGGGCCCTCGCGGTGCTCTGTAAGGCAACTGCGCATCGATCTCTGTGAAGTCATGAATATGCATCGATGAGCTCACCGGTGTACATGCACATTAAGCATGGAACGGTGTGATTCTCTACCACACCGTAATGAGCAACATCATGATTACAAGGCACAGGGATGCCATGTAACTTCATGATATTAGCTCATGTAACCATGGCAACAAGCATAGTGACATATGGATCGGTTGAAAGGTGCCTTTATGAATGTTGAACCATCGAGGTGAACGGATTTCAGAATGTTGGTACAAGAGACTGGATGGGTGGTTTCCCTCTCTGTGTGTGTGGTTGTGTGTGTGTCTATGAGAGAGAGAGAGAGTGTGTGTGTGTGTGTGTGTGTGTGTATGTGTGTGTGTGAGAGAGAGAATGTGTTGCTCCTGTTCAGATTCTCCACTTACCCACTCACTCACACTCACTGTAGCGACATAGTAGACATCAAAAACAAGGGGGGACTTTTGACACTGCATGTGTGTGTGTGTGCATGTTTGTCTGTGTGTGTAAGAATGAGTGAGGCAGAGAGATTTGGTGTGTGTGTGTGTGTGTGTGTGTGTGTGTCTGTGTGTGTGTGTGTGTGTGTGTGTGTGTGTGTGTGTGTGTGTGTGTGTGTGTGTGTGTGTGTGTGTATTTGTGTGTGAAATCCCCCTGCCCTTGAAGGTCCATTGGCTTCATAGTTCTGTGCTAGTTTGTGAAGCACTAACAGTGTGGTGAAAGAGCATCCCGCAAGCTGTACCCCAGGTGGTATTTGCCCAGGCTGCTCACTCACTCACTCACCCATCCATACACAGCTATCATGTTCCCCTCCATATTCCTTTCCCACTCTCTTAGCGTTTTTTTTTCTCTCTCTTCACACCTCAAAGCCTATTCATGTGGGCACAGACAGCTTGTAAAGTGATTCAAAGAGCCTTGTCGTCCTTTCCCTGTGAAGAAACAAGAAGAAGAGGAGGAGGAGGGAGCAGAGTGGGGAGAGAGGGAATAGAAGAGAGGAGAGGAGAGAGAGAGGAGAGGAGAGAGAGAATAGAAGAGAGGAGAGAGGGAATAGAAGAGAGGAGAGGAGAGGAGAGATGGAATAGAAGAGAGGAGAGAGAGAATAGAAGAGAGGAGAGGAGAGAGGGAATAGAAAAGAGAAGACAGGAGAGAGGAGAGAAAAGCCACAGTAAACACAGCTTTATGTGTCATGGCCTCCGTGGGGACTGCTCTGTGAGTACTGGGCGGGTGCCAAGCGTGCACAGACTCCCCGAGCCAACTGTTTGTTGTTTTGTGTGCCGTCTCTACCTGGGAGAGGGTACAGCCCCCCCCCCCCACACACACCTCTCGCCTTTTGGTCGTTTCCAACCGATGTTTGTCCCCTTTTTTCTCATCTTCTAAGGTATTTACTTCTGTGCAGCCTCACAATTACTCTTATCCCTCCCTGTCCGTGTGTTGTTCACTGTTGTACGTACACCCACTTGTACACAAACACTAAGAGAAAATCAAAGAGAGAGAGACAGATTGTGTGTGTGTGTGTGTGTGTGTGTGTGTGTGTGTGTGCTTGAGGCTGAATGACAAAGAGAAACAGAGAGAGAGAGTGTGTGTATGTGAGAAAGAGAGAAATGGAGGGATTAAAAGGAACAGGAAAAAGAACTTATGACACAGAGAGACAGCAGTCTTTGTTGATTACTTTCCGAATCAATAGCCAAACTGATTGCCCTCCACCCAGAAGGTGGCATGCAAAAAATCACTGTGATTGGCATAGGGTGTAGACGACCAAACAACATCCTTAAGCCCTCTCAGACACTGCCCATTGGCGGCAAATGATGATGGCGCAGAGAATTACGGCATCTTCAAAAAGTCACAGTTCTACAAAAGGTAGAAATGAAAGAACATTTCCATGATTTTCTGAAGGGGCTTCTGGATCTTGACTGATCACTGGAGAAATAAAAAGCCAGGCGTGTTATGAGTATATCAGCCTTGATGAATCACCTATGAAATATGAATGAGGGGGTCTGCGTAGGGACAAATGGTGTGTGTGTGTGAGAGAGAGAGAGAGAGAGAGAGAGAGAGTATGGGACAGATATAGAGGGAAAGGGAGAGAATAATGCAATAAATATGTACACTTGTCTGATTTCAGTGCGAGTCTAAAAGGAATGAAGACGTGAGACTGAAGGGAAGGGGAGGGAGAGAGAGACAGGCGGAAAGTGAAAACGAGGGTAGTGGAATGAGAGAGACAAGATTGGTGGAAGACCTCATTTCAAGTTTATTTCTGAAAGGAACACCGTCCTATATCCACCAGGCCTCAGACTGCCAGGTCAAAGTGTCGCCACAGAGGAGACTGCTCCATATTTCGCCATAGTGCAGGGACAATTTTTCGGTAGCAGAGACACTCTCATGATCTCCCACTCGCCTTAAATATTTCACCCGCCTGACGGAAGAGGGAGCTGGTAGATGGGGGATAGGGACAGACACTAAGATGGAAAATTATAGACTAGTGAGATATTAAAACGACGATGTGATTATTCTGAACATGTGAAATAATAACGTCTGCTGATTGCTAATTGCTAATTTGGAGTGAGATTGCAGTGGGATGCAGCAATAATGTCAGCATTAACGTCACATTTTATACACTTAGTCTAATTAATAAGTCAGGCCACACCTGTGTGTATGCACTAAGGTCTGCTGTATGCATGCAGCCCTCACTCACATACACACACACACAAAACATGAATAATTCATAACCAGTGCACTCTACAGTACACTCCAAGTACAGTAAGTATGCTGTAAAGTGATGTACTGTGCCCTGACAGTGTATGAGACCACATGCTGAAACAGTCCTTATATGCATGTCCCCTTCCTAGCCATCAAGCAGGGGCCTTTCTAGGGACTCTGGGGTCCCCAAGCAAGAGTCTAAGCATGGGTGACTTACCCTAACCCTACCCCCTGATCCCCACCGTCTACACATCTACAAAGGGTATCTGTTCAAGCGAACCTTTTGTCTTTGAAAGAGCAGAAGAAAGTGCCTACCATACTTGATGTAGTGACTAACATGTGTGTTCGTGTATACATTGTGAACAGAGCAAGAGGTGGAACGTGAAGGAACTGCTAGAAATAAATACTTGTAATCATTAACAAAACGTGTGTGTATACACTTTATAATGTAAGAAGATATTTTGGAAGGCAAGCCACTGTCATCTTCACACTGGGATCAACTGATCCTACTTTCTTTAAGAGGGCCTATCTGTGGAGACATGCAGCCCTACTTATTGGGATGCATTAAGAAACTTGAACAAATCTCCTCCAGAGAGATATGGAGTATAGTTGGATTTGGTCGGTTAGTTTAAAAAAATAAAGGATGTTATGACTATTGGTTTTGGAGGGAACAATGCCAGCACAGTTCACCACCAATAGGCTTATTTTTTAAGATCTTTATGAAATTCTTAATCCACAGCCTTGGCTACATCCTAATTTATGCTAAAGGTTTGTATACTGTCAGACTTGAACAACCCTATTACATTCAATATCTGCCATTAATGGAGTAAAAACAGGTTCTTAAAAACAGATGAGAATGTAGGAAATAACCGTAGCAGCCAGGACTTTAACGCAAACACCTAGCAAGCTAAATAGCGTACGGTACAGTCATTATTAGTTGGTTGCTGGCTAACTAGCTGTTGTTAAAATTGACAGCCCATTTGCCTGCAGGGACAAATTAAACTGTTGCCATACCTTCTTCAGTCAATATAATGGATTCTCACTAACTGCCGTTTTATTTTTATTCTTCCCCCTCCTATCCGGTGTGCTTTTGTTTTGAGTAGTATGACAGGTAGTTGCGTTTCACCGTGTTGCCACACTGTAGCCTAATTACGATGCACCTAATGGCAAGCTAATGGTATGGGGACCCCATAGGCGGTTTTGTGGACATGTAATTGCAGTCTCCTGCAAGACATCATAGATTTAAAGGGGGTTCTCACAGAGTTGCTGGGGACTAACATAATCAGCTGTCCCCGGGGGGCCCCATTCCAGCTCAGGGCCCCAGGCTGTCGCTTTCTGTCGTGATGCCCCGTCATCAAGTTGTGACACTTTGCCCACAGGCTCTCATCTTGACACAGTGGTTTAGAGTAGCAAGCCCCATGTGTGTACACATCTTATCGGATACCACCCTTTTGCACATTGCATCGCCTTGTTTTCCCTAACGGTAGGAAATGCCTTCCATGTTATATTCACTACAGGTCACCCCTTTTTGTTGCACGCCGTGTTCAACACTATTCAACCCACTCGTGTTTTCTGACCTGTGGAGCCGGTCCGCATTGGTTCAGTGGTGGATTTAATAAGCAGCTCTGCGGCCGTGTGTGTTGTGACTGCGGCTGTCGCGGGCGCTGAAAGGAGATCAGCCAGCCTCTCAGCGGGGGGAGTGAGAATGCCACCGGTGGCACCATGCAATTTGGCTGAATAGTATGTGTCAGCTCACAAGAAGGCTTGTAAGGAGCGCTGCCTGCGTTCCTACTGTAGTTATAAAACGATTAAGGCTCGTGGGAGATGGGCTCCGCCAACGCTCCCTCGTTCTCTCCCCTCCCCTCCTGCGCCTCTGTGTGTCTCCGCTCCTAATCCTCGTCCTGTAAACCTCCCCTGATACCTTTCCTATCACACGTGCTCACTCAAATGATGTTGATGTGGCGCAGGTTTAATGGAGAAGTACTGCTCCCCCTTCTCTCTCTCTCTCTCTCTCTCTCTCTCTCTCTCCTGTCAGCATCTTCTCTCCATCTCGCTCATTCTCCTTCACATCCTTGATGCGGTACTTTGCTCAGTCATAAGTCCTCTTAGCCTCACTCTTGGAAAGACATTTTATATACATATATATTATTATTATTTATTTTTTTACCATGCTTACGCTTACCCCATCTCGTGTCCTTTGGTAGGCGTAGAAACGAGTGACCTCATTCCTAAAAGACATTTGCTGGGTTCACCTCCCCAAAAGACTGTCAGCACAGCTGAAGGCAATGACATTACAACAACCACAGCAGACACACAGCACACTCAGATCCTTACGGCTCAGCTGTGCTCAGGTAGGGCAGTATTACTGTATGACTCACGCTTGTCTGTGACACACAACCCACCTCTTTATTCGAATAGTGATTTTGAACATTGTCCTCGCAGGTTACACCCTCCCACATATCACTATCAATATTTTAAAAGTGACATTTCAGATGTCGTGCAAATGTAACGTTCTTCAAATTTGTGCAACATGAGAAAAATGCGATATATTGTTCGATGTTAAGTAAGCATTTGATATAAAAATCAGATAAATGATTCAGCAGGTTTAAAAATGAATGACACAAAACCCCTCAGCACACGGCTGGCTCATTGCTGTCCCATGACTATGGGCTGCATGAACATGTATGGAGGTAAAGTTTATATGTGTGAGTCACTGACGATTATTTGTACTTTACAA
>NC_045152.1:1573432-1575932 GCF_900700415.2 Clupea harengus | reverse complement strand
CCCATCCTGGACAGTCCTTCCTCAAGGACCGCCCAGGAGCAGTGGGCAGCTTGTAGCGCCCGGGGACCAAGTGAAGTGAACTGTCCATCTTTGGTCAGGGATGGACATGTGTTCTGTTATTTTGCATGTTTTTTCTGTTGGGGTCCTTAGTGGAGGAAACCCCTTGTGAACACGGGGAGAACATGCAAACTCCACACAGAAAGGCCCGGGAGATAGCCCACCTGAGCACTGTGCACTCTGGGGAGGATGAGATGGACACACACACACACACACACACACACACACACACACACACACACACACACACACACACACACACACACACTGTGCACTCTGGGGAGGACCTGCCCCCTACTGGCACTTAGGCTCAACTAAAGACACATTACAGCTTTAAACACTCAAACAGGCATGCCCAGAATGTGTGTGTTTGGGTGTTTATTTGTGTGTGTGTGTGTGTGTGTGTGTGTGTGTGTGTGTGTGTGTGTGTGTGTGTGTGTGTGTGTGTGTGTGTGTGTCTGTGTCTGTGTGTGTGTGTGTGTGTGTGTGTGTGTGTGTGTGTGTGTGTGTGTGTGTGTGTGTGTGTGTGTGTGTGTGTGTCTGTGTGTGTGTGTGTGTGTGTGTGTGTGTGTGTGTGTCTGGGCAAGTATGTGAAAGTGAGAGCATGTAATGAACTGACAAAAAGCTCCTAATCCATACATCATACATGAGCTTAAAGAGTTTACACGTGTCACAGACTCTTTTAGGCGTGTGCTTTGCGTGCCCTTTTTAACTCCTAACAGCTGTCCATTTGCACCAATGCATCTAAAGGTCGCTCGTTAAGGCACACGGCTCCAGGACTACCACCAGTCAGGCGTGCAGCATCCCACGGGAGTATATACTCACAGACAAGGGTAAGCCTTAGGTCAAAGGTCACCCTATCAAATCAAGTCAATAGCAGCATCTGTGCATGGATATTCTCAGTCATGTCAGCGTATCCCTCAGTGTGATTCAATGGGGCGACAGTGGTACAGGAGGTAGAGAAGTGGTTTAGTAATCAGAAGGTTGCTAGTTCAATTCCCTGTCGAAGTGTTCTTGAGCAAGACACTGAACCCCTAATTGCTCCTGATGTGCAGTGTGCCATCAGTGTAAATGTATACATTGTAAGTCGCTTTGGATAAAGGCGTCTGGTAAATGTAATGTAAATGTAATTTAGCCCTCAGTATGCTCTAGATGAAGGTATTATCCCATGTGGGTGAGAGAGGCTCAATCCTGTGGTAGAGCTGCCAGACCCATTGAGTGGTGAGAATGTGATGCTTTTAACACCAGAGGGGAGAAGTGAAAGTATATTGACTTTGCTGGTGATACTGGCATCGAAGACCACGGCTCGTGTGAAACTGGTGTGGGAACTGCTGTGTGAAAATTGGCGATAAACAAGAGCAACATATTTCAGCACCATGGACAGCGCATACGATGCCTGGGGCTATTTCCATGGACCATGCACCATGGACAGCTCAGTGAGCATATGCTATGGGAGCTCCCTCGCCAGTTGTGAATAACCATTAATTAGCTCACCTGTGCTGGATTCTCTCATCGTAGAGGGACTTTAAATGCATGTGGCTTTGTGCCAAGTGACTGAGCAGAGAGCACTTCTGTGATACAGCTGTAGGGTATAGTTAGCCTGCTCTTTCAACTTCTCTTTCATGTTCTTTCTCTCTCTCTCTCTGTCAACCACCCACACACATATTGTTATATGGACTCCCTTCAACTTGTCAAAATTTAGATTTGCCCATCAAAGGTCTGCTTTATTGATTGACTAGCTCATTTAAAATCAAGGCATGCTACCTACTAAGGCTATCTTGGCAATCAAAGATTCACCTTGATAGACAATAGCAAATTAGTCTAATGAATGCTTCTTGGGAAACCACACATAGGACTGGAATAGAACTATATGGAATATCATGGTAAGTGCATTAGCATTGTGACTTTTCATCTCCATGGTATCTACAAACCTGATCAAAGGCAAACAATGCTGTGTAATTAAGTCTTTGCACTTCTGATCACATGTTTTTTTTTCTTTCTTAGGGTACATGAAAGGGGTGTCTGAACTCTTCGCACAAATGAAACAAAAATTCTGAAATATTATAGCATTGCATAAAATGAATGTAAATGTGTGAGACCATGCTAGCTAGCTAAAAGCTTTCATGTTATATGCAAATGGCTGAGAGCATTGAGACTGGCTAACAGCCCTCTTTAACTAACATTCAATTACATTTCAAATGCCCCCGCATAAGGACCCAAAGTCTCAGTCCAAACACAGCACTGCACACTCTCTCTGTATCTCTCTGCTGAGCGTTGTCATGCCAAGTGAACAGTGTGCCACAACACGGGCTCCCCTACAGGCTCACACTAATGTTGTTATTGCTGCGCTTCAACCCTCTTATTTACCAACACTTCAGAGTGACTTGGCAACTCATGCTGCCTTCAGGTTTTCTTCCCCTCCCTCCCTCCCTCCTTCCATCCC